>NW_027062711.1:730684-963184 GCF_032884065.1 Artemia franciscana
GGATAAATTGCTATTTAATATATGACGTCACTTAACTTCACTTATGCTGCATTTTCCACGGCTACCAGGTGTCACTTATGTCACTGTTTCACTTATTATGTCACTTATGGCTTCTGAAACATGGATCATGAATAAATAATTGCGCTAGCTGTATACGAATTTTTGAGGGCCTCGTCTTTCTATTTGAAAAGTGGTGGTTGCAGAGTTAGTTACAGGTTACTAAAGATCAATATGAGTATTGAGAAAGGGAGAAAGTACTTAGTGATTTTAGGGAAATTTCAATGAAGCCCCTTATAAGAAATGTGATTAGAGTGGGTGACTTACATTAGCTTGATTTATGCAGGTACTTGGTGTGACGAAGCTTTTTAGACTAAGATATTCTGTAGAAAAAGTTCTAAGAGAAGAATAGTGTAGCCACAAGAAGGGGAGATGATGGATTGATTAAGTTAAGGCATTCGATTCAGCCACCAGAAATACTTTATTGAAGTTCCTGTCCTTGTATGGTAAAAAGAACAACACATAGAGACCAAATTCTTCCGTACTAAATACCGGCTACCCGGGGGCGCTAGATCACACCAAGGGAAAACGATTCGGGCTTTTCTTAGCTCAAACCTAATAAAAACCGATGATTATATGTCACTGTGTAACTTATGTCACTTATGTCAATTTAGTTTTAATGTTTTTAGAAGGATAAATTGCTATGTAATATATGACGTCACTTAACTTCACATATGCTGCATTTTCCAAGGCTACCAGGTGTCACTTATGTCACTGTTTCACTTATTATGTCACTTATGGCTTCTGAAACATGGATCATGAATAAATAATTGCGCTAGCTGTATACAAATTTTTGAGGGCCTCGTCTTTCTATTTGAAAAGTGGTGGTTGCAGAATTAGTTAAAGATTACTAAAGATCAATATGAGTATTGAGAAAGGGAGAAAGTACTTAGTGATTTTAGGGAAATTTCAATGAAGCCCCTTATAAGAAATGTGATTAGAGTGGGTGACTTACATTAGCTTGATTTATGCAGGTACTTGATGTGACGAAGCTTTTTAGACTAAGATATTCTGTAGAAAAAGTTCTAAGAGAAGAATAGTGTAGCCACAAGAAGGGGAGATGATGGATTGATTAAGTTAAGGCATTCGATTCAGCCACCAGAAATACTTTATTGAAGTTCCTGTCCTTGTATGGTAAAAAGAACAACACATAGAGACCAAATTCTTCCGTACTAAATACCAGCTACCCGGGGGCGCTAGATCACACCAAGGGAAAACGATTCGGGCTTTTCTTAGCTCAAACCTAATAAAAACCGATGACATTGTGAATTATACTCCAGCTTCACCTTTTTCTGATACTTTTATGGAAGGATGGTGCTAGAACCAAGGCCCTATTCTTAAAGAGAGGGAGGTTAGGGGGTTGGAACCCCCCCCCCCTCCGAAATGTTTGTCCAACACGAAAGAACGTAATAAAATGAATATAAACAAATTTTCTATGCGTTTTTGATTTTTTTGTATAACCCTCCCCTCGAAAAAAAATCCATTAGTAAACCTCTCCCTCCCCACCCCAAAAAAGTGTGGATACGGTCCTGGCTAGAGCCTCAGTTTTTTCTGATAATTCTACAAAAGTATCAGTTTCTTCAGCTGAAATCATTCTGATTTCAGTTACCTTAGTAATTTCTGGAACCAATGGTACTTGAGTGCATGCCTGTGTCGTTATTATTTCTTGAGTAAATCCGAGCCGAATGAACAAAGATTTACTATGAATTTATGATGATGTCAGGCAGTGCTCATTGTTATGTTTGTTCGTGTGTTCCATCCTTCCTATGATCTTTTGTGCCCGTGTAAGCTCTTATGTTTGGTCTTTCCTTGTCCCTGTCTTTGTTGCTGTATTATATCGCTCTCTCATTCATGTGGGCTATATTTCCCTACTTTTGAGCCTGTGGCTTCTCCTGAGTTCGTCCCTTCGCTCCTTTCTTCTTTTGTCACTTTGTTCTCGTGTTGCTATGTTTTTCTGAGCATATCCCTGTATTCGCTGCGTTCGCTCCTCTATTCGCTGCGTTCGCTCCTTTTAATAAGTATTGAGAGCTGTATGATATCGTATAAACTGTTAGCTATTTTCTCATGAAAAGTACACTCCATATTGAATTTACATTCTTAATTAATGCGTCATAAAAAATAAAGTTAATTGCTTAGTTATGTTGTTTATAAATATTTGTAGTCGCGACAAAAATGGGCGACAGGCGTGCTACTTGCCTCCGTAAAAATGGCCCCGGGAGATCTTTATCAAACTCAATGGAACTCATTGTAAGAAAACCGCTGATGTATATCATCTATTTATCATTCTATATATCATTCTATACATCATTTTATCATTCTATACGTAAGGATAAGGTTAAAAATCCTCCAGAGCCATTGCTGGCGCATAGAGCGTCGAATCGACGTTTCAGTTGCTGGGTGTTTTTTACAAGGACAAGTAGCAAGCTTGTCGCCCAACCTTGCTGCGGCGGGGATCGAACCCTGGGCCCCATATTCCCAAGGAAGAACATCAATCCACTGTGCTACAACAGGTTATTCTATACGTAGAAAAGGATAATTTTATTCAATTTTCTGTGTTTCTACTTTCAAATACAATTTTTCGTGAAATAATAGGAGTAATTGACAGTGCTGGGATTTGACCACCATAGAATATGAAAATCAAGAAGTCAATTCCAGAAAAACTGAAGCAACAGCAAAGCAAAACAAAAGTGATGGACTCATCCAAAGTTTAAAGGCCTTCGTAAAATTGGTGAAGTGAGCAGAGTTTACTCTTATCGTATTCTTTTGTGCTTTTACGTTTTTTTCTCGTGACCAAAAAGCAAAGCTATTAAAGCTAGACGCTTAAAATATTTGGCTCTTTGACTGGTATAATGTAATGCTGTTCGTGCTGTTTCACCCCATTCATACCTTAAATATATATAAAACCGAAAAATATGCTGATTTTAATTACAAATAAACACAATCTACATATAGAAAGAAAGCTGATGATTGTAATTCTGGTTTACCAATTCTATCAGAATACCGAATCGGAAGCAATGACGTGGTGCTCATTTAGATTGAAAAAAAAGGTGCTCATTTAGATTGAAATACAAAAAGACAGATGTGTTTCGAACGACTATCTGTAGTTTACACTGTTATTACCATGCTAGGAATTATGTCCCTTGGTTGTGGTTTATTATCTATCTTTTACCCGCATTGGTTCTTTTGGATACAGATAATGTCCCAGCAAACTGCCATAGTTTTAACTATTTCTTCTGGCTACGTTGTTATTTTGTCCCTGATAAGCACTATTGTTAGTGTATCAGAAGATAGTTTTGCTGAAAAAATGGCAGATCTAGGAAAATATAGTCTTTATTTCTCACTTCTAGTCTTTATTGGGGTTTTAGCGCTATCAATAACTTTATATAAAGACCCGTATCGCCTCGGGACCAGTATTGGGGCCCATATTGATGACGAAGCGTCTAAGACGGTGGCTATCATCTGCGGATTTATGGTTGGGTTTATTGTTTTATTTTTGCTTTTTTATTGGCAACAACTAATTTTGTTGCTATACTTTTTTTCATTCGTGAGCATTTTCTTCGCCTTAGCATTACTCACCTTATTTTGGCTGCAAACCAAGGTGGAACCTTTGTCTGGTGTTCTCGCTCGACCAATGGTAGAAGTGCTTGTCAGAAACTACAATGGAAGTGAACTAGTTAATTCTGTTTTAGATAAGCTCCATAGATTTTCTGAATGCTGCGGGATAGGTGATCTTCAAGGATTTCCAATAGATTTTGGTGAATACAATCATAACAATTATACGGGTCTACCTACATCTTGTTGTAGACGAGCAGCTGGCAGTAAAAAAGTATGCAACACAAAAAATCCTAGAGAAATCCATTACTTGGGCTGTGATCAAAGATTTGTCGAAGTAGTAGAAGAATATGGGATATGGCCCAAGGTATTAGGTGGTTGCCACATAGTATTTCTTATATTCATCGGTATTGGTGGCATTATGAGAGCGTTTGTCGCTGAGGGTAGTTTCAGATGTGATGAGTTCATCGCGAGCTGTAGACCAGACTATGACAGTGATCAAGATGATATGGACAGTGACAGTGATTTGACAGTCGTCATACAATCTTGATTGTATGATGTAAAACTGTGATAAAAGAGTATAAAAAGGAATGCTCTTTTTTTCTCTTTTTTTTTTTTTTAATTGGGAATTCGAGGACAATTTGCTCAAACCTCTTGAAACAATCGACGAAAAAAAATTGAAACGGCTTTAACCTTCTTAATTTCTACTCTTTTATAAGACCCTGTAGAAAAATGAAAGGGCTCATCTTGGTGCATTGTATTCCACCTTTATGATTCTATCTAAGAATAGAGAGGTATTCCGCTCCTTAATCTCCCATTCTTCGCCATAAGGGTTCAAAAAACCTCTAATGACAAGGGAAGGGGGTAGAAATGTAGCCAAATATACTGAATGGGTTGTCAGATAGCTTGTCTAAACCCTCCTTAAGCGGGAATGAGAATTTTTAAGCTATGCATAGAAGCATACAACAATTACAACTGCGGAGACGCATCTGACTATTGTGTTTATTTTCAAGATCAAAATTTTTCTGCAACAAAATAAGAGGCCCCCATCATTAACCCTTGGCTTGATCTCAGATCTATCAAACAGTTCGTGGTAACGAACTGTAGTAAGGAGCGACCCGGCTCAATAGTAACCAAAACTCTAAAAAATTGAATTTTGATATCAATAGCTACATAAAAAGAGTCGCATTTTAATGCTGATTTTAAAAATATAAGTTTCATCAAGTTTAGTTCTACCCATCAAAAGTTACGAGCCTGAGAAAATTTGCCTTATTTAAGAAAATAGGGGGAACACCCCCTAAAAGTCGTAGAATCTTAACGAAAATTACACCATCAGATTCAGCGTATCAGTGAACCCTACTGTAGAAGTTTCAAGCTCCTATCTACAAAAATGTGGAATTTTGTATTTTTTGCCAGAAGACAAATCACGGGTGCGTGTTTATTTGTTTGTTTGTTGTTTTTTTTTCCCAGGGGTCGTCGTATCGACCAAGTGGTCCTAGAATGTCACAAGAGGGCTCATCTAACGGAAATGAAAAGTTCTAGTGCCCTTTTTAAGTGACCAAAAAAATTGGAGGGCATCTAGGCTCCCTCCCACGCTCATTTTTTCCCAAAGTCAACGAATCAAAATTTTGAGATAGCCATTTTGTTCAGCATAGTCGAAAACCGTAATTACTATGTCTTTGGGGATGACTTATTCTCCCACAATCCCTGGGAAAGGGGCTGCAAGTTACAAACTTTGACCAGTGTTTACATATAGTAATGGTTATTGGGAAGTGTACAGACGTTTTCAGGGGGATTTTATTTTGTTTGGGGGTGGGGCTGATGGGAGGGGGCTATGTTGGAGGATCTTTCCTTGGAGGAATCTGTCATGGGGGAAGAAAAATTCAATGAAAATGGCGCAGGATTTTCTAGCATTACTATAAGAAAACAATGAAAAATAAACATGAAAACGTTTTTTCAAATGAAAGGAAGGAGTAACATTGAAACTTAAGACGAACAGAGATTATTACGCATATGAGGGGTTCTAAAAATACTTTAGCATAAAGAGCGAGGTATTTAGGAGGAGATAAATACCTCGCTCTTTATGCTAAAGTATTTTTAGTAATTCCAACTATTTATTCTACGGCCTTTCTGATTCAAGGGTCATTCTTAAAGAATTGGGACAAAACTTACGATTTTGTGTAAAGAGCGAGGTATTAACGAGGGTACAAACCCCCTCGTATACATAATAAAAATATAAGATTATGAAAGTTTGTTACGTAAGTTGATTCTTAAGTTACGTATATTTTTTACTAATAAAAACGTTCGTTAAAAATTAAAAGTTCTAGTTGCCTTTTCAAGTAAACGAAAAATTGGAGGGCAACTAAGCCTCCTTCTTCACCCCTTATTTCTCAAAATCGTCTGATCAAAACTAAGAGAAAGCCATTTAGCCAAAAAAAGAATTAATATACAAATTTCATTTTAATAATTTATGTGCAGAGAGCCAAAACCAAACATACATTAATTCAAAAACGTTCAGAAATTAAATATAAAAAAAACTAATTTTTTTAGCTGAAAGTAAGGAGTGACATTAAAACTTAAAACGAACAGAAATTACTCCGTATATGAAATGGGTTGTCCCCTCCGCAATCCCTCGCTCCATACGCTAAAGTTTGACTCTTTGCCACAATTCTACTTTTTAAAACAATTAAAAGCTTTAGCGTAAAGAGCGAGGGATTGCGGAGAGGACAACATTTCATATACGGAGTAATATCTGTTCGTTTTAAGTTTTAATGTCGCTCCTTACTTTCAGCTAAAAAAAATTAGTTTTTTTAATATTTAATTCAAACCTTAAAGCTGATATTTTCCACGATTTCTCCTTTGATTGTTACAAAATTGTAAATGTTTTTAGCTATGCATAAATTTTCACCTTGCTGTAACGCTGAATTAATAAATGTACTACTACTACTAATAATAACTCACTGCAGCACCAAGCTGCCTGAGGCCAACACAGCTACGCACGCTCCTCCTCCAACCTAATCTATTTAAAGCCTCCCTCTTTACACCCTCCCAGGAAGTTCCCATTTCCTTTAAATCTTTATTTATGACATCCTCCCAACCCAGACAAGGACGACCTGCTTTCCGTGTAGCCCCAGACGGTTGGCCAAAAAGGACAATCTTCGGTAATCTGTCATCCTTCATCCGTAGAACGTGGCCTAGCCATCTCAACCTTTCTTTCATTATAGCCCCAGAAAGCGGGATTGAACCACACTTTTCGTACAACCTACTGTTTGAAATACGGCCAGTCAGCCGGGTACCCAGAACAATCCGTAGGCAATTTCTCTGGAAAACATCTAGTAAATTTTTATCTGCTTTTCGGAGTGCCCATGCTTCAGAGCCATATTTGACCACTGTCATCACTGTAGCTTCCAATATTCTAATCTTGGTTTGTAGACTTAACTTTCTATTCTTCCAAACTTTTTTTAACTGTGAAAAAACACCCTGAGCTTTAGCTATTCTACTTTTAACATCTTCACTGCTCTCACCATCTTTACAAATAATACTACCAAGGTAACTGAAGCTCCCAACCTGATCAATCTTTTCGTTACCTAATGTCACCTGTTCATCTTCACTTATTCCTAGCCTTAGTGACTTAGTCTTCTTAACATTAATTTTCAAGCCTATTCTAGCACCCTGAACTCGTAAAACCTCTAAAAATTCATTCATTTTGCTGACACTTTCATCTAATATGCTTAAATCATCAGCATAATCTAAGTCCAGGAGCGTTCTTCCTCCCCATTTGATTCCATGGTCTCCAATTGCCTTTCCTGTGCTCCTTAAGACGAAGTCCATCAAAATGATCCATATAAAGGGGGATAGAACACAACCCTGCTTAACTCCTGATTTAATACAAAACCAGTTGGTAACCTCATTTCCTACCTTAACCGCAGCAGTATTATTCTCGTACATAGCGCAAATCACTTTAATGTATTTTTCTGGTATACCATATAACGATAAGACCTTTGTTAACGCTCTTCTATCAACAGAATCGAAAGCTTGCTCATAATCGATAAAACTAAGGACCAAAGGTGTTTGACAACGAAGGGACTTCTCAATTATTAACCTAAGAGTGAAAACATGGTCGACACATCCTCTACCTTTTCTAAAACCGCATTGTTCTTCCCTTAAAACTTTGTCTACAGCATGTCTCAGTCTAAAAAGTATCATATTACTCAGTAATTTGCTACCTACAGAGACCAGACTAATGCCTCAATAATTACGACACTCACTCTTGTCACCTTTCTTATACAGTGGTTTAATTAAGGTTTTCCTAAAATCGTTGGGTACTTCTCCTTTTTCAAAAATCATGTTCATAATCTTCAGTAGCTTATTCCTAACCTCAGAGCCACCATATTTAAGAAACTCATTTATCATACTATCAGCACCTGGGGCCTTATTATTTTGTAATCCTTTTAGTACTGTCGCTAATTCTTCCTCACTAAACAAATCTTCCTTCACATCCAAGGTATCACAAACTTTTTCATTTTCATCTATGTCTTTTCCTGCAACTGTATCTCGGTTTAGCACATTCTCGAAATGTTCCACCCATCTTTCTTTAACTTTTTCCTTATCATTAATTGTGGCCCCATTTCTATCTTTAACTGGGACTAGTCCGGATTGGCTACTCCCTTTCAATTTATTAACATGCCAGTATAATATTTTACTATTATGCCGTCTAGCCGCATCTTCCAGATCCTCAGCAATTTTATCCATCGCCTCCACTTCACATTTCCTTAGTTTATATTTTAATGCTTTCTCCACTTTCTTTACATTCCTTTTGTTTTCACACGACCTATCACTCAGATAATTCTTATACAAACCCCTTCTACTCTCTATTAAACCTAAAGCTTTTTCACTAATATTCCTAGTTGCAGTCTTAGCACTCTTCCCTAGGACACCATCAGCAACTTCACAAATTGTTTTTCGGAAATTATTCCACCCATCTTCCACATTGTCAAATTTTAAACCCTCAAGTTTAGTACTCAACTTTTCCTGGAATTTCTTCTCAAATTTTCATCCTAAAGTCTACCAACATCATAACTTTCCGGGAGGGAGTTACCCTTCCGAAATTTCAGCTTTAAATTGACCTTAGACACTACTAGATGGTGATCTTTACTTTTAGCATCAATAACGGCACTCTTATACACCCTAGTATCTTGTATTGATCCTGCTAGTCTTCTGTTTACAATAGCATAATCAATAAGGTTTGCTGTCTTACCATCACGTGAATACCATGTCAACTTATGGGCCATTTTGTGACCAAACACCGTATTGGTTATAACTAGCTTGTTATACCTACAAAATTGCAAAAGCCTATAGCCATTACTGTTTTCTTTTCCTACGCCAAATTTACCTAGGCTAGCATACCATCTATCCCTATTTCTACCAACCTGGGCATTAAAATCTCCTAGCAAAAACACCATATTTCTACCTAGTACCCTGTCTATTTGCTCCTGCAACTGTAAGTAAAATTCATCTGAGTCACTAGTATCTCCATCAGTTGGTTCAATGGGGGCATATACTACTATAACTGATACCCTAAACTTTTTAGTCATAAAATGAGCAATTAGTATTCTATTATTAATACCTTCCCAGCCTAAACAAGACTTAGCAGCTTCCTTATTCATCATGAGCCCTACTCCCTGTCTATGTAACCCTATAATAATAAATATAAAAATAATAAATATAACCCTACGCTAATTGAGAGGAGGGGGTTCAATAATGTTTTACGTTTGTATAAATTCAAGCATACACGAGGAAATATGTTGATTCATGTCTCTTGGTGTTTACCACAATACATGGATCTAACTTTTCTTTTGGTTACACAGGTCACCAAGTAAATACTGCATGGACTATTTATTCATTTTCCGATAGATCTCAACTTGATTAAAAAATAAAATAACCCAAATATGTCCCAAGACCCATTTATTAGTTTCCACCCAAAAACCCCAGGTTTTTTTTCCTCCACCTTTAGTAAGGCACTTGAACATCATACAGAGCTGTTCAATGTTATATTTTAAAGGGAATTGATATGTCTAATTACCATATATAGTTGCAAAAAACTGAATCTTACTGGAAAAACTGTCGGTGCTAAAGAAACAAAAATATTTACTTTCACCCTCTTGGAAGTTACTCAAAGAAGTTGTTTATAACCAGATAATTTAACCAAGCTGTCTAAATACTTGTAACCAAGTTAAACCAGGGAGCTTTCACTGGCCCCGACATAAAAAAAACTTATAACTGATTTCCTCTATTTGGAAACAAAGTAAGAGAGGAAAAGGAAGCAAGGGATTATTTCGAGAATATATAGCAGTTGTTTGGTAATAGGAAGAACAATAGAGTACAAAAATGTTGTACAACCTATGTTTGTAGCTTTCAAAGCCGAAGGATTCAAGATGAGCTTAAAAGTTAATTTCTTTCACTCCCATACTGACTGTTTTCCTAAAGACTTGGGAGTCAACAGTGGAAAACAGGGTAAGAGATTTCATCAAGATGTCCGTGGTTTTGAGACACATTTCAAGGTAAATAGGATGTCAATATGTAAGTTGATTTCGTTGGATGCTCAATCGAGAAATCAAAAAAGTATGTCGGAAACGAGTTTGAATAAGCATAAAAGAAAAAACAAGAAGAAAGGGCTTCACAGCAAAAACTGGTAGACCATAAATTGTTTGTAAATATGGAAACACTTTTTTGATTAGTTGTAAGAAAGTACATATATTGAGCTCAATGTAAATATTCGATAAAAAAGATTTTTTTGCAAAAATGTAAATATTTTATTTCAATTTGTAAAAACCTATGCGCGATGGAATGTTTTGAAGTCATACTCAAATTATGCGACCTTTAAATCATAGAACTCTGGAAAAACATGTCATGCGTGTCATTTTTTCTTTTTTTTACACACCTGTTATCAAGAGCTTGAAGCCAAACTGGGTCGATACACATCTTGAAGCGATTGTTGCAACCTAGTAAAGAGCGCACCAAGGCCTGAAGTAACCAAAAGTTTAAAAATGTACTTGGAATTAAAAACTACATAGTCAGAAGAAACTTCCGTTTGAAGCTTATTCAGTTTTACAATAATCAGTTTAATCGATTATACAGGAGGTGCGCAAAATGATTTTGAAGTCGACGTCAAAAGTAAATACAGTAGCAGTAGGAAGTTTTGTCCGGAATGGTCTTATTATTCAAAAGTCGAGTGTTACATCATTTAGTTTGTTTGTTGTTGTATATGGATGTATACGGCCAAAAAATGGCTTTAAATACAGTCATTCATTCATTCATTCAAAGTCTGGATGCATACAAATTTTAAAGATTTATTTGGAGATTAAGTTAAAAAACAGGTTTTTTCTACTGAAATTACGGAGCAACATTAAAACTTAAAACGAATAGAAGTTATTCTGTATATAAAAGGGTTTGATGCCTCCTCAGTGCCTTGTTCTTGATACTGAAACTTTTTAATGCTTTTAAAAAAGCTTATTATAGTTCTAATTAAACGACATTTGTGTCTCAAGAGTCTTTCTAAGAGACTTGGGACGAAAAATCAGACTTCAGCGTAAAGATAAAGGTATGAAAAGGGTGGTAGCCTCCTCATATCCATAAGAATTTCTATTTGTTTTAAGTTTTAATGTTGTTTCTTACTGTCAGTCAAAAAACTTGAAATCTAGCTTCCCTTCCATAAAAAATTGTATTCCTCACAAAAAATCCCTCGATGGAAAGTTCCTCCCACATAAAAACTCTTCCCTCCTCCATAAAAATTCACATTAAAATATTCCATTCTCGTTGAATTTTCCCGTCAGAATATTCCTTGCAGACGATTCCGCGGAAAAGTTATTCTTGGCACACTTTTATTTGAAAAACACCTTTATTTCTAATTATTTTTCAGATAATGCCAGATTGAACTCCCCGTGGAAAATTTTTCCCAGAAATCACCCCAAAACTCCCCAGTGGAAAATTACTCCCGTAGAAACTCCTACCATGGAAAATTTCTTCTGCAGAAAATTTTATTATTGAAAATTTCTCCTGTAGGACCCCTCTCCTCTCCACAGATAGATTTTATAGACAGTTTCAGTCCGGTGAAAGTGTCCCCTCGACGATTACACTTGACTTGCCCACATAGAAAGTTGAGAGAAAGTAAGAGAAATAAAAAGAACTTAGCATAAGAATTCTGGCAAATTCCCTCAGGGTAAAATTTCCCATGGAAAGTTCAAGCCCCAAAAACTTCCCACGCCACTTAAAAGTGTCAACTCAATCCCTTCTTCCTTGGACAGAGCCATCATTTGATCTGGGAATGGAAAATAACATAAATAAATTAAATATAAAAAGTTGTATATATCCAGACTGTGTAGACACCCTGTAGCAGTAAAAATTTAATTATGTGCACAAATTTATAAAAACTTCAAAAAGGGCCTAAAACCCCTCAGAAATGGTGATGGATTAAAATAAAACTACATCATTGGAATGAAAGCCATGGTTGAATATATGAAATTTACAAAAAAGAAAAGACAATTTTTTGCAATAAAATTATTAAATTAAATTTTTCGTAACCGCTAGCGGGGGATTAGAACATAATGATAAGGTGTTCAAGGGTTCGTTTGAAATATATTCTTTTTTATTTATTTGGATTTTATTAATTTGGCTCCGTAAAATCATCGTCAAGCGTCAAAATACACCCAAATACCCTTTTCCGGATAATACCATAATATCCTTTTCTGGAATGAAAAGGCTGTAAAGAATTAACAGTGTACCATTGTAATCTTGATGATTATATTCCTCTTGACACCTTCATCATAAACTGCCATGTGGCACCAAAAATAAAGTTTTTGGGACAATTTCTGGAGTAAAACTGCAGGAAACCAAGAAATAGGTGCTACACAAATCTACAGGGCCAAAATCACCAGTTAAAGATTTAAATTAGCTCCATCCCCCTCAGCTCCTTTGGTAATCTAGTAAAGAGTAAAACCATAACCAATAGTAACCGAAAAATTAAAGGCAATTTTCAGCTTTCTAGCGGGAAAATTGATATTTGAAGCTGATTCAAAAATCCTATCTATTATTTTGAATAATCTTAATTGTAAAAAAAAAAAAAAATTATGACAAAAAATATTTTATATGAACTTAAAAAAAAGAGCAAAAAATCCCTCAAAAATTTATTTTCCTTGAGCGAGTCGTGATTGTCTCTTCCTCTTCGTCTGTAGTACAACATAACCATTGACACAGGCTCATTTAGGGTAAAAAGTTGAATTGAATTGGTATCTTAGAGATACTAAAGTTTCTTTTATCTTTTTTGTACTTCATTTCTTAGCCCGAGCATAAAGGCCATAAGTTATTGCTTGCAATAATCAAATCTCGTCTTTTCTTACTCGCTTCTGTTTTTGTTGTCGGTTTTTCCATACTTTTTTTTTTTTTTTTAGTCAATTGATTTAAGTTCTCTTAAAATTTTGAAGTCCAAGAAGTAAAATTTAACGAAAGCAAACTTTCTTATGAGAAGCTTCAATTTTTGGCAAAAATGCAGCGGAAAAAATACAATAGTGATGACATGAGTTCTTTCAAATTATATTATCTACACATCTAAACCTGTTTAATGCTACTGAGTTTTCTATAATTTCTATACGTTTATATATGACCGTTTTATATATGTGACTGTTTATATATGACTCTTTTATATATATTGAACCCCAAAAAAGTACTTTTAACTGAAAGCAAGGAACAACATTAAAACTTAAAACGAAGAGGAATTACTCCGCATATGAAAGGGGCTGTTGATAGTAACTCGAAACTTCTTGAAAAGGCTCGTAACTTTTGATGGGTAAGACTAAACTTGATGAAACTTATATATTTAAAATCAGCATTAAAATGTGATTCTTTTGATGTAACTTTTGGTATCAGAGTTTCGTTTTTAGAGTTTCGGTTACTATTGAGCCGGGTCGCTCCTTACTACAGTTCGTTACCACGAACTGTTTGAAAATCAACACTATTATGTACCTTCTCAAAATATCGTACTTCTACACTCTTCTTATCAGGTGACTAATAAAAACAGCATAAGAAGAAATTAGACTAAAAAGAACGGGTTAGGATTTAATATCTGATGCTTCCCCAAATTATTTCCTCAGACTAACTTTAGCTTGGGGCTAAAATCTCAGTAGGGTATAATTAATCGAGGTACAATATTGTATCTCAGTGCTTCTCTTTTCGAAATGTCATAGTTCAATGAACTCGGAAAGTTAACGGATTTTGATGATTCTGGGGTGATAGGCGTCATAACTAAATTATACATTTAAAGGAGTTACTCCAAGTGTTGAATTTTCAGGAAGTTGGGGCTTTCAGCGTTATCTGGAACAAAATAGCCAGTAAAAGCATCTATTTAGCCAATTGTTTTGCATGGAGTATTGGAGCCAACTCTGAGTTTGCGGATAAATCACGGGTAATAAATCATCAACTTCACTAAAAATGATTGCTTTTTATTTATAGAGACCCTCTTCCTCTTTCTTTTCTTTATATTGTTCACGGAGATATGAAAGCCAAATCGCGAGAAACTTAATTTCTAATGATAATTTCAACACCAAGTGTTGGGATTATTTTCCTTAAATTGCTCTGCTACAAGTCTAATACACCAAATTATTAATTTACTTAATAATTTACAATTTACTTACTGAAAAATTGAGATCATAGTGTGATTTTAGTTCAAAGAGAGAGCACCTTAGTTCCTTTTTCGAGTTCAGCGGATTCAGAGTTCAGTACTGATTCAGAGTTCAAAGTGAACGAACCTGTCTTAGATTAGATATTTTATTAACATTAACAAATCAGTATACTTTTTCATGCCGATTTGTCATTCAACGAGTGAACTAGAGAACTTGTTTGACTAGTATTACTGACGAAGCCCAGTCTCTGTTATTTGAATAAAATAAAAAAAAAAACTAGTTTTTTTTTAACTGAAAGTAAGGAGTGATATTAAAACGAACAGAAATTCTGTCAGGCTTGTAGCCTTTGGTGGGTAACACTAAGCTTAATGAATTGTCTCATCAAATCTCTGACGTGAGTATTTTCTAGATCATTTACCAAGTTAGGTTATACCCCTGCCCCTTACTCTCTCTCTCTCTCTCTCTCTCTCCTCTCTCTCTCTCTCTCTCTCTCTCTCTCTCTCTCTCTCTCTCTCTCTCTCTCTCTCTCTCTCTCTCTCTCTCTCTCTCTCTCTCTCTCTCTCTCTCTCTCTCTCTCTCTCTCTCTCTCTCTCTCTCTGTCACTCTCTCCCCCTTTTCTCTCTCTCTCTCTTTCTCTCTCCTTTTCTCTTTTGAGTCAGGAAATTATGAAATTTGAGTCAAATTATTTATTAATTTACAATTTACTTACTGAATAAATGTGATCATTGTGTGATTGTACTTCAAAGAGAGAGCACCTTAGTTCCGTTTTCGAGTTCAACTGCGATAAACATCTGCTCTTACATTGATTTACTGAACCAGCATAATTCACGAAAGCACTTGTCACCTTCCTCGCCAAAATTGAAGAACAACTACCAAGACAATACGAACCACCAACCCTCCCCCCGAAAAAAACTGGGTTAATCATGTATTAGATGATTCTTAAAGGATTGAGAGGAGCATCTGCCTCTGGATATGGCACAACCTCTATTAAAGTATAACATTATTTGTATACAGTCCTAATAAGGGGGGATTAATGCCAGAATTGCCTCTCACTCAATTGAACTATCTGTTTTGGCTTTTTCTACAATTAGCCATGACTTGATGCTCACAATTATTCCTTTTTAAATGATTTTTCAGGGTTTTTTCTAAGACTTTTGAAAATACAGAAAGAATAGAGATTTGTCAAGAGTTAGACGGGTCATCTTGAGAGCTCTTTGAAGAAGAATTGTTTTACTTTCTTGAGGAGTGATGGAAACACGCCTGTCTGAAAAGAGAGACTAATGGTTGTTAAAAGTTTTAGCATGGATGGCATTACGCTTTCAATAATTTGGTAGAGGTGCTGCCAAATCCAGAGGCAGATGCTCCTCTCAAACCTTTAAGAACTATCTAATACACGATACGTCCATTTGGGGGGGGGGGAGAAGACCGGATTGGTTTTTTTCTGGTAGTTGTTCTTCAGTTTTGGCGATGAAGGTGAGAAGTGCTTTCATGACTTATGCTGGTTTAGTAAACCAATATAAAAGCAGATGTCTATCCCAGTTGAACTCAAAGTAGGAACTATGGTGCTCCTCTTTGAAGTAGAATCACACTGTGATCCCATTTTTTCAGTAGGTAACTTCTGACAAAACCTCTGAGGTTGCAAAAATCTTAGGCTTCATTCATTAATACCTCCTGAGACCACAGTGTAGATATAAATATAGATTTTAAAATACAAATCAAGTTAGTAGACAGGCCACAAAAAGTGTCAATGTTAAAATTTACCCGCCATCCGGCTTTTGTATTGTCTTTCATTTGTGGTTTGTTTATGTCAGTGGTTTTTGTTCAAAAGGAGGAGAAATTGGCAAAAAATAAAAACCCTGCGATAACCAGTAGAATTAAAACTATCTAATAACTTGTAAATTTCGCTTCCCAGTTCCATAAGCAGTATCGCTTTGTGATGACGCATTCATTTTTAAATTTGTAATAACTTCATAAACAGCTAATACAGACATTTTTAAAGCTTTATTTAACTAAGTTCGATCGTTTCAGACGTTTTAAGATTGTGTAGAGTGACATATGACTGCACGTCAGCTAATAGGGAGGAGGATTGAGGGATATTTGTATAAGAATGGAGGAGGAGCGTTCAACAGTCTCATAAAGTGCATTTTAACGCCCAGTTTCATTAGCTTTTAGTGAGACATCAGATGAATATAGGATCCTTGGCAAGGGAATGTAACTATTAATATCCTGCATCCCTTCATTCCTCAAATGTTTTGAACTAAGAATGTATATTCGTTTTGAGAGAAAAACCCGATGTCCATCAAAAAATGAGGAAATGAATAATAATAAACGATACCTGACGAGAATAAGTCTCAACCAGTACAAAAATCGGCTACTTTTTGGCAAAAGCTTCTGCTAAATCTTCCTCGGCCTTAAAAAAAAAAGGTTATAGGTGATAGGCAGCGCAAAAGCGTTGCCTAAGTAAAGAGCGAAGTGGGCTCTATGTGTAATTAAATAAAAAAAAGTTTAAATAACAGCAAGTAAGGAGCGATATTAAAACTTAGAACGAATAAAAATTATTCCATATAGGAAAGGGGCTGTCCCCTCCTCAACACCCCGTTCTTTACGCTAATTTTTTTTTCAAGTAGAGCTGTGCGAAAGAGCCAAACTTTAGCGTAAAGAGTGGGGCGTTGAGGAGGGGACAGCCCTTCGCATATACGGAATAATTTCTGTTCGTTTTAAGTTTTAATGTCGATCCTTATTTTCATTTAAAAAAACTTGTTTTTTATTTAGTTTAAGAACGTTTTTGAATTAATGCATGTTTTTGTTTTGACTCACTATGCATGTACAATAAAACCGAAACTTGTATATTAATTTCACTTTTTTGGCTGAATGGCTTTCTCAAAGTTTTGACCGGAGGATTTTGAAAAGGGGCGGGGAGGGGGCCTAGTTGCCTTTCTTTTTTTTTTACTTAAAAACGCCACTAGAACGTTTAATTTTACTTACAAACGTTTTTATTGGTAATAAATATACACAAGTTACAAATTTTCTTACGAAACAAACTTTTATATTCGTATATTGTTATTACGTAATATATGAAGGGGTTTGCCCCCTCGTCAATACGTTGCTCTTTACGCTAAAGTTCGAATTTTGTTCTAAATCCGTATGAATGACCCCTGAATCAAAAAGGCTGTTTAACTATAATAAAAGGCTGTTTTGATATTATTACAAAACACTTTAGCGCAAAGAGCAAGTTATTGACGAGGGGACGAACCCCTTATATGCATAATAAGTTCTAAACTTATTTTTTTTAATTTAATATTTGACGGTTTTTGAATTAATGCAGGTTTTAATTTTGGCTCACCGTACATGAATAAATAAAACGAAATATTCATATTAATATGCCTATTTTTGCTAAATAGATCTCTCAAAGTTTTGGTCGGACGATTTTGAGACAAAAGGGTGGGGGAGCCTAGTTCTCTTCCAATTTTTTTGGTTACTTAAAAAGGCCACTTTAACTTTTAATTTTATTTACGAACGTTTTTATGAGTAATAAATATAGGTAACTTACAAATTAAGTTACATAACAAACTTCTATAATCGTATATTTTTATTACAAATACGAGGGGGTTCACCCCCTCGGATTGAAATTACCAAAAATACTTTAGCGTAAATTGCAAGGTATTGAGGAGGGGTTATATAACCCATGTGCGTAATAATTTCTGTTCATTTTAACTTTTAATGTTGCTCCTTACTTTCAGTTGAAAAAATCTGCTTTTTTAATTTAATTTCTCAATGTTTTTCTAAATAATGCTGGAAAATACAGCGCCCCCTTCATAGAAATTCTCTTCTTCTATGACAAATTCCTCCATGGAAAGATCTTCTGACGTAACTCCCTCCTCCTACCATTAAAAAATTCCCCTCTGAAATGTCAGTATGCTTCCAAATACCCAATACCATATCAAAACAATGGGCAAAGTTCATAAATTGGAGCCCTTCCACCGGGGACTGTGTGGGATTAAATCGTCCTTAAAGACATAGTTCTAAATTTTTCGACTATGCTGAAAAAAATGGCTATTCAAAATTCTGATCCGGTGACTTTGGGAAAAATAATAAGCGTGGGAGGAGGCCTATTTACCTTCTAATTTTTTTTTGTTCCTTAAAAAGACACTACAACTTTTGATTTTCCTTGAAATGAGCCCTCTTGCGACATTCTAGGACTACTGGATCGGTAAGATCACCTGTGAAAAAAGAGAACACAAAAAAATAAATACGCATCCCTGATCTTCCCTCTGGTAAAAAATACAAAATTCAACATTTTGCAGAAAGGAGCTTGAAACTTCTACAGTAGGGTTCCCTGATGGGCTGAATTTGATGGTGTGATTCATTAAGATTCTCTGAATTTTAGGGGTGTTTTCTCCTTTTTTTTTCAAAAATAAGGCAAATGTTCTCAGGCTCGTAGATTTTGATGGATAAAAATAAACCTGATGAAACTTATATATTTAAAATCAGCATAAAATTTGGTCCTTTTGATGTACATATTGTTATCAAAATTCCACTTTTATAGTTTCTTTTACTATTGAGCCGGGTCGCTCCTTACTTACAGTTTGTTACCACGAAATGTTTGAAAGCTGTGGATTGTTGTATATTATCCTGTATTGTCTGTGATAGATTTTTAAATTGGTATTTTTTCCATTTTTTCAAAACTTTCTTAAAATCATGCATTGTATATTTGACTAAACCGAAAACAATACCCGAAAGAGGTCTATAACAATCCTTTCATATTTTATTCTAAAAATGTTGACGGTGTATAACTTCTTTTAACTCGAGAGAATGCGACTTTCCTTATTTTTGCGCATTAGAAAAACGCGTTAGCTCTGTCTCTCAAAACTGACAATATTTTGGCTCAATGTTTCTTTCAAAAATATGTGATTGAATCAGCTCGTGTCTATCTTTCATAACATTGCATTACATGCATTGACCTCAGTAAGACGTCATCAACCTTAGAAAAAGTACCTAAATCTAAGATCTTGTTATGTAGTAGCTACCCACGGTCAGCAGTATTCTGCGATGCCATTTATAATCGGATTTCTTCGGGACATTTAAGTAAATTGAATCCGGGCCTTCTCTTTGTTATTACGGAATTTGTGGAATGTCAGTTCTATAGACTAATCGCTCATCACTTACAATTACCAAACTTAACACGTGATCAAAATCACTTACCACGAACTGTTTGAAAGCTTTTCCATCTCCATCGGGCCTCCTCGTATGAAAGGAGTTCTAGTAGGAAAATTCGAGGGGGTTCATTGTGTCGGAAATTGAAATTTATAGACCCCATTTGAATTATAGTGCCAATTCATAATCTTTTGTTTACAGTGCCCAATCGCCAAAAGTGATTAGCGAGTGGCCTGTACACCTCCTTTGCCCTTTTCAACTGCCTCCCTAGAGAATTATCAAAATTTTGAGATGATCATTTTGTTCCAAATTGTCGAAAGATCTAATAACTGTGCCTCTAGGGACAACAAGACCCTCTGCAGCCCCTAGGAGAAAGCTTATAAATTGCACAGACCGTCTATTGATTTTATGTAGGATGATGAACATTTGAACGTTCGTTTGAGCGTCCATAAAGGCTAAAAATATTAGAATTAAAGTACAGAAGAGGTTAATGGAGATGTTGAAGAAAATCCAAAGACACCATATGTATCGAGGTTGTCGAAATGGGTTAATTGTTTCAAACAGTTCTTGGTAACGAACTGTAGTAAGGAGCGACCCAGCTCAACAGTAAACGAAACTCTAAAAAACGGAATTTTGATGCTAAAAGATACATCAAAAGAATCAGATTCTCATGCTGACTTTAAATATATAAGTTTTATCAAATTTGGTCTTTGTCATCAAAAGTTACGAGCCTTAGAATATTTGCCTTATTTTGGAAAATAGGAGGAAACACCCCCTAAAAGTCATAGAATCTTAACAAAAATCACACCATCGTATTCAGCGTATCAGAGAACCGTTCAGCAAAAATTTCAAGCTCCTATCTACAAAAAATGTGGAATTTCATATTTTTTGCCAGAAGACAGATCACGGGTGCGTGTTTATTAGTTTTTTGTTTTTTTGTTGTTTTTTTCCCAGGGGTCGCCGTATCGACCAAGTGGTCCTAGAGTGTTGCAAGAGGGCTCATTCTAACGAAAATGAAAAGTTCTAGTGGCCTTTTTAAGTGTCCAAAAAAACTGGAGGGCACCTAGGCCCCCTCCCACGCTCATTTTTTCCCAAAGTCTACAGATCAAAATTTTGAGATAGCCATTTTGTTCCGCATAGTCGAAAACCATAATAACTATGTTTTTGGGGATACCTTACTCTTCCATAGTTCCTGGGGGAGGGGCTGCAAGTTACAAACTTTGACCAGTGTTTACATACAGTAATGGTTATTGGGAAGTGTACAGACGTTTTCAGGGGTATTTTTTTGGTTTGGGGATGGGGTTGAAGGGAGGGCGCTATGTCGGAGGATCTTTACTTGGAGGAATATGTCATGGGGGAAGAGAAATTGAATGAAAAGGGCGCGAGATCTTCTAGCATTACTATAAAAAACAATGAAAATATAAACATGAAAAAGTTTTTTCAATTGAAAGTAAGGAGCAGCATTAAAACTTAAAACGAACAGAGATTATTACGCATATGAGGGGTTCTAAAAATGCTTTAGCAAAGAGAGCGAGGTATTTAGGAAGAGATAAATAACTCGCTCTTTATGCTAAAATTGTTTTAGTAATTTCAACTATTTATTCTACGGCCTTTCTGATTCAGGGGTCATTCTTAAAGAATTGGGTCAAAACTTAAGATTTAGTGTAAAGAGCAAGGCATTAATGAGGGGACAAACCCCCTCATATACATAATGAAAATATAAGAATATAAAAGTTTGTTACGTAAGCTAATTCTTAAGTTACGTATATTTTTTACTAATAAAAACGTTCGTTAAAAATTAAGAGTTCTAGTTGCCTTTTTAAGTAACCGAAAAATTGGAGGGCAACCAGGCCTCCTTCCCGATCCCTTATTTCTCAAAATCGTCTAATCGAAAATAAGAGAAAGCCATTTAGCCAAAAAAAGATTTAATATGCAAATTTCATTTTAATAATTTATGTGCGGAGAGCCAAAATCAAACATGCATTAATTCAAAAACGTTCAGAAATTAAATAAGAAAAACTAGTTTTTTTTAACTGAAAGTAAGGAGTGACATTAAAACTTAAAACGAACATATATTATACCGTATATGAAATGAATTGTCCCCTCCGCAATCCCTCGCTCTTTACGCTAAAGTTTGTCTTTTTGCCACAGTTCTACTTTTTAAAACAATTAAAAACTTTAGCGTAAAGAGCGAAGCGTTGAGGAGGGGACAACTGTATCCAGAACTGTATTGACTGACTTGTAAATGACTGCCTCGTCTCAAATCTTGGTCAAAATAATATTGTTGATTTCGTGGACGTCTTTATTCTTGGCTGCCAGAATCGCTCGTTCACTTAGCCATTTATGATTTTTATAATTGGTTAGAATATTCGGAAATACTTTTTCAACCAATTCATTTTTGGACGTCATTAAATTACAGAATTCAGCAGGCAGTTGTAAACGTCCTGAAATTGAGTCTACTGGGAGCGTTCCGTTTCCAATTGCCAGCAATTGATCTGAAAATGTTTGACCAGAGTCATCGTTTTGCAATCGGACACGCATATTTATAGTTAATTTTAATGTCTTTACGTGTGCTCATAAATTAGAATTTTTCAGGCAAGCATTCATTTCATCTGCAGGGGTTGATATAGGTATTATAGGTAATATTTGCCTGAAATATCCCGCAAGCAATATTAATGTGCTTCCAAAGGGTTTCGAATTTCCTTGCAAATCTCACAATGATTGCTCCAGAGCCTCGAGTGATCTTTTGTGTGCCACTGTGCACTCGTCCCAATTAATAAGTTTGCATTGCTGCAATACTTTACCCATCCCAGATGATTTGGAAATTGTCGTGTATGAAGGGGTTGCCCCCTCTTCAATACCTTTCTCTGTACGCTAAAGCTCTTAATACTTTCAAAAAGCTTTCTAATTAGATTATTCTGTTTCAAGGACCATTCTCAAAAATTGAGACATACAGTCAAACTTCAGCGTATAGAGCAAGGTATTGAGGAGGGGCAACCCCTTCATAGATGGAATAATTCATTTTCATTTTTAGGGTTGCTCCTTACCTTAAGTTAAAAAAAAAAAATTTCTATATAATTTCTGTTCGTTTTTCAAATAACGCCAGTAAGTTTGGCTCACTCTCCATGGAAAATCACTCTCCATGAAAAACGTTGGAAAACGTTGGCAAACAGAAAATAAGACAAATAATAAAAAAAAAAGTCTTATAGGAATTCTGCCAAATACCCTCATTGTAATAAATTCCCTTGAAAATTTCAGCCCCCCGGCTATGTCCCTCAACCCAGAAAATTATTCATATGGAAAACCACGCCAAGTACAAAATGCCCTCCCCCTCTCCACCTGAAAAATGTCTGTGTACATTCCTGTAACAAATACTAGGCATAAACAATGCGCAAATTTCATAATTTACGCCAGTGACTAGCTTAAGTCGATGATCTTCATCTTCCCAGCAGATTGAAGACATACTTGCAAGAAAACCTGAATAGACTGCAAAGCGAATTTTGGTCTGTCGGATTTTTTACTAATATTAAATAAAAAAAACTAATTTTTTTAGCTGAAAGTAAGGAGCGACATTAAAACTTAAAACGAACAGAGATTACTCCGTATATAAAATGGGTTGTCCCCTCCGCAATCCCTCGCTCTTTACGCTAAAGCTTTTAATTGTTTTAAAAAGTAGAATTGTGGCAAAGAGTCAAACTTTAGCGTAAAGAGCGAGGGATTACGGAGGGGACAACCCATTTTATATACGGAGTAATTTCTGTTCGTTGTAAGTTTTAATGTCGCTTCTTACTTTCAGCTAAAAAAAATTAGTTTTTTTTATTTAATTTCTGAACGTTTTTGAATTAATGCATGTTTGGTTTTGGCTCTCCGCACATAAATTATTAAAATGAAATTTGTATATTAATTCTTTTTTTGGCTAAATGGCTTTCACTTAGTTTTGATCAGACGATTTTGAGAAATAAGGGGTGGAGAAGGAGGCCTAGTTGCCCTCAAATTTTTCGGTTGTTTAAAAAAGCAACTAGAACTTTTAATTTTTAACGAACGTTTTTATTAGTAAAAAATATACGTAACTTATAAATTAGCAACTTACGTAACAAACTTTCATAATCTTATATTTTTATTATGTATACAAGGGGGTTTGTATCCTCGTTAATACCTCGCTCTTTACACTAAATCTTAAGTTTTGTCCCAATTCTTTAAGAATGACCCCTGAATCAGAAAGGCCGTAGAATAAATAGTTGAAATTACTAAAAATACTTTAGCATAAAGAGCGAGGTATTTATCTCCTCCTAAATACCTCGCTCTTTATGCTAAAGTATTTTTGGAACCCCTCATATGCGTAATAATCTCTGTTCGTTTTAAGTTTCAATGCTACTCCTTCCTTTCATTTGAAAAAACGTTTTCATGTTTATTTTTCATTGTTTTCTTATAGTAATGCTAGAAAATCATGCGCCCTTTTCCTTGAATTTTTCTTCCCCCATGACAGATTCCTCCAAGGAAAGATCCTCCAAAATAGCCCCCTCCCTCAACCCCACCCCCCAAACAAAATAAAATCCCCCTGAAAACGTCTGTACACTTCCCAATAACCATTACTATATGTAAACACTGGTCGAAGTTTGTAACTTGCAGCCCCTCCCCCAGGGATTGTGGGGGAGTAAATCATCCCCAGATAATAGTTATTATGGTTTTCGACTATGTTGAACAAAATGGCTATCTCAAAATTTTGATCTGTTGACTTTGGGAAAAAAATGAGCGTGGGAGGGGGCCTAGATGCCCTCCAATTTTTTGGTCACTTAAAAAGGGCACTAGAACTTTTCATTTCCGTTAGAATGAGCCCTCTTGCGACATTCTAGGACCACTTGGTCGATACGAAGAACCCTGGGAAAAAGAAAAAACAAAACAAAAAAACAAACAAATAAACACGCACCCGTGATTTGTCTTCTGGCAAAAAATACACAATTCCACATTTTTGTAGATAGGAGCTTGAAACTTCTACAGTAGGGTTCTCTGATACGCTGAATCTGATGGCGTGATTTTCGTTAAGATTCTATGATTTTAGGGGGTGTTTCCTCCTATTTTCCAAAATAAGGCAAATTTTCTCAGGCTCGTAACTTTTGATGGGTAAGACTAAACTTGATGAAACTTATATATTTAAAATCAGCATTAAAATGCAATTCTTTTGGTGCAGCTATTGATATCAAAATTCAATTTTTTAGAGTTTTGGTTACTATTGATCCGGGTCGCTCCTTACTATAGTTCGTTACCACGAACTGTTTGATATCAATAAGTGCGAGTTTTAAAACTTTCAACACGGCTAAGATTTGAATCGTTTCAAATCACTTATTTCTTGCAATGTCAGACTTGAAATAGCTCGGGTTAAGGATTTCAGGAACAGTACACAAAACCAGGTAAAACATTGTGAACTACGCAACCACTGACATTAAACGTGTTTACGGGACTGTTGTTCTAAATCAGGGGCGATACACAAGTGTATCGTTTGCTTCAATTTAATGTTCAGTGTGCCAGGTTCAAGTTATTTACCCCACCAGTGCGTCTAATCTACTTGCCGAGACTGACACCGATAAAATTAATAAGTGCTTTTATTTTTAGATACGCAAAGTTTCTACTGTTTATTCCCGAGTGGCACCAAAATTCCCGTCTCGAAAAATTTAGAATTATGAATCGAACAGTTCGTGGTAACAACCTGTACTAAGGAGCGACCTGGCTCAATAGTAATCAAAACTCTAAAAATCAGAACTTTGATACCAATAGTTACATCAAAAGAATCGTATTTCAATGCTGATTTTAAATATATAAGTTTCATCAAGTTTGATTTTACCCATCAAAAGTTACGAGCCTGAGAAAATTTGCCTAATTTTAGAAAATAGGAAGAAACACCCCCTAAAAGTCATAGAATATTAAAAAAAATCACACCATCAGATTCAGCACATTGGAGAACCTTACTGTACACGTTTCAAACTCCTATCTATAAAAATGTGGAATTTTGTATTTTTTGCCAGAAGACACATCACGGGTGCATGTTTATTTGTTTGTTTGTTTGTTTTGTTTTTTCCCCAGGGGTGATCGTATCGAACCAATGGTCCTAGAGTTTTTCAAGGGGGCTCATTCGAACGGAAATTAAAAGTTTTAGTGCCCTTTTTAAGTGACCAAAAAAATTGGAGGGAACCTAGGCCCCCTCCCACGGTAATTTTTTTCCAAAGTCACCGGATCAAAAATCATGAAATAGCCATTTTATTCAGCATAGTCATACTTACTCCGTATATGAAAGGGACTGTTCCCTCCTCAATGCCCCGCTCTTTAAGCTAAAGTTTTTTAATGTTTGAAAAAGTAGAGTTGAGATAAAGAGTCAAACTTTAACGTAAAGAGCGGGGTGTTGAGGAGGGAACAGTCCCTTTTATATACGGAGTAATTTCTGTTCGTTTTAAGTTTTAAGGTCGCTCCTTACTTTCAGTAAAAAAAACTTGTTTTATTTATTTAATCTAGTAAAACAGTCGTCGAGCATCCGTGAATAGTCTATGATGAAATATATATCAGTTTGGCAGAGTTTGTAAAATTTTACAGTTTTGAAGATGCTCACGTGAAGTAGTGCATTGTGCTGTGTTTTTTTTTTTATTTTTAAAGGTCATATTTTAATGTAAGCTTTTCTTATATATTCATTTGTGTTTTGCTGAGGACGGCCCATGGATATAGGGTCAAAATATTCATTAGAAGTTTGAGTTCCACTGTCTTACAAAAAAAAACCTATTGTTCTTCATATTGTTATTGTTATTGGTTCCCTCTTATTCTGGAAACAAATTTTATGTTTAGCAGTTATGTCTTTTTTCAAATGCTTACACTTACGCAACTGCGAAGTAGAGCATTTGCGCAAGATTACATGTGATTAACGATATCGAACGGTTTTCGCAAATTAACAGTGCACATATAATTAGGCCACTTTTTTCTCTTAGAATTCATTAGTACATTTGCTAGTAATTGATATGCCTCTGGACAACCAACTACTTTTTGGAATCAAAGCTGGTTATCTCCAAAAATCTAGTATCTAGCTCGGGAAAACAGCATATTCTAATACTTTACTCAAAATACAAGATACACTGATTAGTCCAGGACTTCTAGGATTTGACCCGGACAAAATTGCAATATAAACGAAAATGGTACAAAAATTATCAGAAAAAATTCTTTACAGCATACTAAAAGTCCCCATAAATCTGAGTGGGGTGAGTACCCGAAAACAGGGGAAAGGGGGGAAATGCGGCGATTTCTACTTTTTGGAATCAAAGCTGGTTATCTCCGAAAATCTAGTATCTAGCTCGGGAAAACAGCATATTCTAATACTTTACTCAAAATACAAGATACCCTGATTAGTCCAGGACTTCTAGGATTTGACCCGGACAAAATTGCAATATAAACGAAAATGGTACAAAAATTATCAGAAAAAATTCTTTACAGCATACTAAAAGTCCCCATAAATCTGAGTGGGGTGAGTACCCGAAAACAGGGGAAAGGGGGGAAATCTGGGAATTTCTACTTTTTGGAGTCAAAGCTGGCTATCTCCGAAAACTACAGCGTCTAGCTTGGGAAAACAGAATATTCTAATACTTTACTCAAAATACAAGATACACTGATAGGTCTGTAAGATTGAAATGTATCAAACTGCATCAAAATGTATCAAACGTTTTGTGGTAATGAACCGTAAGTAAAGAGCGACTTGCTTCAATGTAACCAAAACTCTAAAAAGTGTAATTTTGACATAAAGAGATACATCAAAGGTATCAGCGTATTTTGATGATTTCAAATATATAAGATTCATCAAGTTTAGTACTGTCCATCCAAAACTATGAGCCCGTGAAAATTTGCTTGATTGTCGAAAAAGGGGGAAACACCCCTTGAAATTCAAAGAATTTTAATGAAAATCACACCATTAGAATCACGTATTAGAGAACCCTATTGTAGAAGTTTCAAGCTCCTATATACAAAAATTTAGAACTTTATAAATTTGGGCTGAAGAAAAATTACAGATGCGTGTTTATTTGTTTGTTTGTTTTTGTTTGTTTTTTCCCCAAGGATGATGGTATCGAACAATACTTAAAGAAGATCAGAGGAGGGAGCATTTGAACAAAAATTAAAAGATATGGTTTTTAAATGACTAAATAGATTTGAGGGGAAGTAGTCCCACTCCCACACCCAATTTTTTCCAAAGGTTTCTGATCAAAACCTTTTGATGGTGATCTTTTCACATAGTTGAAAGTTCCAATAACTATGTCTTTAGGGTTGACAAAACCTCTTACTGTGCGTGGGTAAAGGCCTGTAAATTATGAAATTTGCGCATTATTTCGCATGTTACAGGGAGGTATACAGACATTTTTTGGGCTGAGAGGGGGGAGGGCACTTTGTGTTTGGGGTGGGTTTTCATATGGATAGTTTTTTGTGTCGAGTGATATAGCCAAAGGGTGGGGAATTTTTCAAGGGAAATTTTTATACTGGGGGTATTTGGAAGAGTTTCAGTAAGACTTTTTTTTTATTATTTGTCTGACTTTCTCTTTGCCAACTCAATTTTGAATGTGGAAATGTTCTGGGGAAATTATCCGTGAACTATATTTAGCGAATTTGGATTTCTTGGGAAAAAATATTCCATGGAAAGGGGGGAGGGGTTCTGGAGTTATCAAGAAAAAGATTAGAAATAATAGTCTGTTTCATATGAAAGTCTGCTAAGAAGAATTTTCTAGGCTGAATCGTCTGTAAGATATTTTATGTTGGTAGGGGCGTGTTTTATGCAGTAGAAAATTTCCAACGAGGAGTTTTTTGTGACGTTGGGGATTTTTCATAGAGGGTGAGCCAGATTTACTGGTACTATTTGAAAAACTATTAAAAATTATATTGAAAAATAAGTTTATTAAACTTAAAGTAAGGAGCAACCCCAAAAATCAAAATAAATTATTCCGTCTATAAAGGGGTTGCCCTTTCCTCAATACCTTGCTCTTTACGGTAAAGTTTGACTGTGTTTCTCAGTATATATATATATATATATATATATATATATATATATATATATATATATATATATATATATATATATATATATATAAATACTGAGAAACACAGTCAAACTTCGCGCCCCCCCAAGTCCCCCCGCGCGCGTAAGTCGTTACGCGCCATATTAGTTACACGCCATTGTAGTTGTGTCCCTATGTCCCACCTGTGAATATAGATAGATATATATATATATACGTTTTTAACTACGTAAAACTTGTGAATATACTACATTCTTTGCTGTCCCATTGTCTGTGGATATAAATAGATTGTCAGGTTTACCGACTCTTGAACATGCAACATATAATGGTCCATGGGAAAACAATCCGTATTCAGATCTATACCTCATGATTCTAATGATTGCCCTTGAGCTTTGTTGATGGTGATTGCTAATCGAACGTTCCCTGCGTCGCCGTCGTCATTTATATATCCCACTGTGCCCCCCGGCGTCCCCGTTGTAGTTGTGTCCCTGTGTCCCGGTCGTCATTTATATTCCCTGTGTCCCGGTCGTCATTTGTGTCCCGGTGTCCCATTATATATCCCCCTGTGCCCCCCGGCGTCCCCGTTGTAGTTGTGCCCCTGTGTCCCGGTCGTCATTTATATTCCCTGTGTCCCGATCGTCATTTGTATCCCGGTGTCTCGGTCTGTATATACATTCGTTTTTGAAATGGTATATGATGAAATAAATTTTTGTATTTTTCCCCTTTTTTTCTTTTTAGTTTTTTTTTTGGTTTTTACTTTTTTTTAGTTTTTTTAGTTTTTTTTCTTTTTATTTTTTTTTATTTTTATTTTTTTAGTTTTGTTTTTCTCCTTTATTTTTCATTTTTTTGCTTTTTTTTTCTTTCTTAGTTTTTTTAGTTTCTTAGCTTTTTTAGTTTTTTTTATTAGTTTATATTTTTTTTTTTAGTTTTTTTGTAGTTTTTACCTTTTTTTTAGTTTTTTTAGTTTTTTTTTTACTTATGTCCTGGTCGTCATTTATACTCCCTGTGTCCCGGTCGTCATTTGTGTCCCTGTGCTTTGTTGCACACAATTCCCAGTTTTTTTTATTTTTTTTCTTTTTTTAGTTGTTTAGCTTTTTTTAGTTTTTACCTTTTTTTTATTTTTTTTTTACATTTTTTCCTTTTAAGTTTTTCTTTTTTTAATTTTTTAGTTTTTTTTAGTTTTTTCTTTTTAGTTTTTTTTTTTAGTTTTTTACCATTTTTCTTTTTTCAGTTTTCTTTTTCTTCTTTATTTTTCAGACGTCAAAGCAAACACTCAATACAAAAATACATACAACTTATTTTTATATAAAGATAAGATATAATCTGGCGTAACAGACATAGTGTAACAGACATAAAAGACAGACAACTTATTTATATATATATAGATTTTTATATATATAGATACAGTTTCTTCTTTAATTTTTTTTCTTTTTTCTTTTTTCTTTTTTTTAGTTTCTTCTTTTTATTGATTTGTTTTCTTCAATTTGTCAATGTTCATTCTAACATTGACACTTGGAAAAATCTTTACGTGCCAAGCATGCTAAAGCTCCAACAATTTATATTAAACCTCAAAATTGGGGGTATCTGTTTTAAGGTTTTCGAATTACTTTAATCTATTGTCAAAATATATTGAAATATTTGTGCAATTCCCAGTTTTTTTAGTTTTTTCTTTTTTTTAGTTTTTTAGCTTTTTTAGTTTTTTTTAGTTTTTTATCTTTATTATTTTTTTACGTTTTTTGTTTTTAGGCTTTTTCTTTTTTTAATTTTTTTAATTTTAAATTTTTTTTTTAGTTTTTTCTTTTTAGTTTTTTTTAGTTTTTTACCATTTTTCTTTTGTCAAATTACTGTAATCTATTGTCAAAATATTTCGAAATATTTATGCAATGTCCAGTTTCTACATTCTAGTTTGTTTTCTTTTATATAGATTATTTTGTGTTGACGTCATATGCAAACCCTAAATACAAAAATACATACAACTTATTTTTATATATAGATAAGATATAATCTGGCATAACAGACATAGTGTAACAGACATAAAAGACAGACAACTTATTTTTATATCTATAGATTTTTATATATAATGATACAGTTTCTTCTTTAGTTTTTTCTTTTTTTTAGTTTCTTCTTTTTATTGATTTGTTTTCTTCAATTTGTCAATGTTCATTCTAACATTGACACTTGGAAAAATCTTTACGTGCCAAGCATTCTAAAGCTCCAACAATTTATATTAAACCTCAAATTTGGGGTATCTGTTTTAAGGTTTTCGAATTACTTTAATCTATTGTCAAAATATATTGAAATATTTGTGCAATTCCCAGTTTTTTTTTCTTTTTTTTAGTTTTTTAGCTTTTTTTATATTTTTTTAGTTTTTTATCTTTTTTTATTTTTTTACGTTTTTTCTTTTTAGGTTTTTTCTTTTTTTTTATTTTTTTAATTTTTAATTTTTTTTTTTAGTTTTTTCTTTTTAGTTTTTTTTTAGTATTTTACCATTTTTCTTTTTTCGAATTACTTTAATCTATTGTCAAAATATTTCGAAATATTTATGCAATTTCCAGTTTTTACATTCTAGTTTGTTTTCTTCTATATATATAGAAGATATATATATATATATATATATATATATATATATATATATATATATATATATATATATATATATATATATATATATATATATATATATACTAGCTGTTGGGGTGGCGCTTCGCGCCACCCCAACACCTAGTTGGTGGGGCGCTTCGCGCCCCCCCAAGCCCCCCCGCGCGCGTAAGTCGTTACGCGCCATATTAGTTACGCGCCATTGTAGCTGTGTCCCTGTGTCCCACCTGTGAATAGAGATAGATATAAATATATATTTTTAACTACGTAAAACATGCGAATATACAACATTCTTCGCTGTCCCATTGTCTGTGCATATAAATAGCATTTATATTCCCTGTGTCCCGGTCGTCATTTGTGTCGTGGTGTCCCAGTTTGTATTTTCTCTTTGTGTGTCCCGGTCGTCATTTATATTCCCTGTGTCCCAGTGTCCCGGTCGTCATTTGTGTCCCGGTGTCCCGGTCTGTAATTTCTATTCAAACAATCCCTGTGTCTCAGTCGTCAATTATATATCCCGCCTGTGCCCCCGGCGTCCCCGTTGTAGTTGTGTCCCTGCGTCCCGGTCGTCATTTATATTCCCGGTCGTGATTTGTGTCCGGGTGTCCCAGTCTGTAATTTTTCTTTGAGGTTCCTGGTCGTCATTTATATTCCCTCTGTGTCGGTCGTCATTTGTGTCCCGGTCTGTAATTTATCTTTGAGTGTTTTTTCTTTTTAGTTTTTTTTAGTTTTTTACATTTTTTCAGTTTTTTCTTCTTCTTTATTTTTCAGCGTCACTATGAAGTACATATCGCCGAACCGATATGTGTCCTGGTGTCCCAGTTTGTATTTTCTCTTTGAGTGTCCCGGTCGTCATTTATATTCCCTGTGTCCCAGTGTCCCGGTCGTCATTTGTGTCCCGGTCTGTAATTTCTATTCAAACAATCCCTGTGTCTCAGTCGTCAATTATATATCCCGCCTGTGCCCCCGGCGTCCCCGTTGTAGTTGTGTCCCTGCGTCCCGGTCGTCATTTGTATTCCCGGTCGTGATTTGTGTCCGGGTGTCCCAGTCTGTAATTTTTCTTTGAGGTTCCTGGTCGTCATTTATATTCCCTCTGTGTCGGTCGTCATTTGTGTCCCGGTCTGTAATTTATCTTTGAGTGTTTTTTCTTTTTAGTTTTTTTTTAGTTTTTTACATTTTTTCAGTTTTTTTTCTTCTTTATTTTTCAGCGTCACTATGAAGTACATATCGCCGAACCTTTGTTTTTTAACTTAAATCTGGTAGGCATTGATGACCTTATCCAAGTCAAAATCCCAAACCCAATCATCATCGCTATCATTTTCAGTTTTGATATGTTTTGACTCTCGCTTTCCAGGTGGATTTTCATCTAACTGCGCGGTTTTGCGTTCTTTAGCCGCAAGCCTGTTTTCTTGCTGTTCTTGTGATTCCTCGGCACGCTTTCTTTTCTTACTTTCTCTATCAGCTGCAAGCCTGTTTTCTTGCTGTTCTTGTGATTCCTCGGCACGCTTTCTTTTCTTACTTTCTCTATCAGCAGCAAGTTTTTTGGCATAGACTCTTTGAGCAGCTTCCTCGGCTGTTGCCATTGTAGGTTCTTCAGTCATTTTACAATTAAACATTTTTCCGTGAACGCATGTCTTAAATACCATTAATGACGTCACCGTCATAGCAAAAATGACGACAACTAACTTCATGACGTCAGTCGACACAGAAACATGATGTCACCTGACAGACAGACAGACACACAGACAGACAACTTATTTTTATATATATAGATATATATATATATATATATATATATATATATATATATATATATATATATATATGTTTTTAACTACGTAAAACTTGCGAATATACAACATTCTTCGCTGTCCCATTGTCTGTGCATATAAATAGATTGTCAGGTTTACCGACTCTTGAACATGCAACATATAATTGTACATGGGTAAAACAATCCGTATTCAGATCTATACCTCATGATTCTAATGATTGCCCTTGAGCTTTGTTGATGGTGATTTATAATCGAACATTCCCTGTGTCCCCGTCGTCATTTATATTCCCTGTGTCCCGGTCATCTTTTTTAGTTTTCTTTTTCTCCTTTATTTTTCAGTTTTTTCCTTTTTTTAGTTTTTTTTTCTTTTTAATTTTTATTTTTTTTTTTTACCTTTTTTAATTTTTTTAGTTTTTTTTAGTTTTTTAGCTTTTTCAGTTTTTTATTAGACAGACAGGAATTTTTATATGATGAAATAAATTTTTAGTTTTTTTCCTTTTTTATTTTTAGTTTTTTTGGGGTTTTTACCTTTTTTTAGCTTTTTTAGTTTTTTTTCTCTTTTCCTTCTAGTTTTTTTTGTAGTTTTACCTTTTTTTAGTTTTTTTGTTTTTATTTATATTTTTTTAGTTTTCTTTTTCTCCTTTATTTTTCAGTTTTTTCCTTTTTTTAGTTTTTTCTTTTTAGTTTTTTTTTTTAGTTTTTTACCTTTTTTTATTTTTTAGTTTTTTAGTTTTTTAGTTTTTTTTAGTTTTTTTTATTAGTTTTTAGTTTTTTTTTGTAGTTTTTACCTCTTTTAAGCCAATGTTCGAACCTGGAACCTCCTGAACCTAGAACCTAGAGCACAACGCCTTACCAACTCAGTTTCATCGGCTAGAAAACATTCGTTTTTGAATTGGTATATGATGAAATAATTCAGACGTCATATGCGGACAAACACGACGTCACTCGATTGACAGACAGACAGACAGACAACTTATTTATATATATATACTAGCGGTTGGGGTGGCGCTTCGCGCCACCCCAACACCTAGTTGGTGGGGCGCTTCGCGCCCCCCCCCCCCCCCAATCCCCCCGCGCGCGTAAGTCGTTACGCGCCATATTAGTTACGCGCCATTGTAGTTGTGTCCCTGTGTCCCACCTGTGAATATAGATAGATTTATATATGTGTTTCAAACTACGTAAAAATTGCGAATATACAACATTCTTGGCTTTCCCATTGTCTGTGCATATACAAAGCCGTATGTACTAATAATGACGTCATATGCAAACGCTGTTCTTACAAACAAACAAACATGCATACACACAACTCGTTTTTATATAGATAGATAGATAGATAGATACAATACAAATTAACTGCGTAAAACTTGCGAATATACAACATTCTTCGCTGTCCAATTGTCGCTGCATATAAATAGGTCGGTCGGTTTACCGACCCTCGAACATGCAACGTACAATTGTCCATGGGAAAAACAATCAGTATTAAGATCTATACCACATTTTTCTAATGATTGACCTTGAGCTTTGTTAATGGTGATTGCAAATGCTAATCGAATTGGGAATTGCAATCTTTTAAATTGAAAAGGCAGATCCGTTGGAATCATGGGAATGCGAGGAATAAGAACAGCCTCACCCTCAAAAGGCCCTGTCAAGATTGTGGCCTCTATTAGGTTCTCCATTGTTTTTTTTTTACGGCAAGTCGCGTGCCATTGCAAAGCTTTGGTAGGTTGATATTTCTTAAAAGTATTATTGGTACGCCTATTTTTAGTTGTAGCACGTGTGGTGGAAACCCTGAAAGATCTATGGAATTTAAAAATTCAGATGGATAATTAACCGCTTCATTTGGTTCCAAAACTGTGTCGACTGACTTGTAAAGGACTGCCTGGTCTCGAATCTTGGTCAAAACAATATTGTTGATTTCGTGGACGTCTATATTTTTGGGTGCGAGAATCGCTCTTTCACTTAGCCATTTATTATTTTTATAATTTTTTAGAATATTCGGAAATACTTTTTCAATCAATTCATTTTTGGACGTCACTAAATTACAGAAATCAGCAGGTAGTTGTATACGTCCTGAAATTGAGTCTACTGGGAGCTTTCCGTTTCCAATTGCCAGCAATTGATCTGAAAATGTTTGACCAGAGTCATCGTTTTGCAATCGGACACGCATATTCGTAGTTAATTTTAATATTTTTACGTGTGCCCATAAATTAGAATTTTTCAGGCAAGCATTCATTTCGTTTGCAGGAGTTGATCTAGGTATTATAGGTAATGTTTGCCTGAAATCTCCCGCAAGCAATATTAATGGGCTGCCAAAGGGTTTCAACTTCCCTCTCAAATCTTTCAAGCATTGATCCAGAGCCTCGAGCGACTTTTTGTGTGCCATTGTGCACTCATCCCAAATAATAAGTTTGCATTGCTGCAATACTTTACCCATCCCAGATGATTTGAAAATATTGCACGTGGGAGTTTCTGTAGAATGCAAATTCAGAGGCAATTTCAAAGCGGAATGAGCAGTTCTTCCACCAGGCAGCAATGTTGCGGCTATTCCGGACGACGCAATTGCCAACGCTATATCATTTTTTGATCGAATTGATGCCAGAATCAGTTTTATCACAAACGTTTTACCAGTACCTCCTGGCGCATCCAAAAAGAAAATTTCTCCAACGTTGTTATCGACACAATGCATTATCGTATCATAAATGTCTTTTTGTTCCGACGTCAACTTGGAAATGTTATTTTGTACATACGACAATAGATCACTCGTACTGTACCTTTGTTCACGATCCAATTCTACACATGTCGAAACAGCAGCGATACGGTTAGGTGAAGGCATTCCCAAATCCTGAAGAGGTTTGTTTGCCATACGTACGCACAAATCTTCTATAATAACTAAAGTGTAGTTATAAATTTCTGATGTAAAATCAAAAGTCATATCTGACGTCTCTAACTGTTTTCGATGGAGTATATCTTCGGACATTTTTGACTTATATTTTTCCCATAACTCTGTAGGAGCTGATGGAGAGCAAGTTGTTAAAATGATGCCAAACAATGCACGAATTTGACTTGGGGTTGACGTTTCGCACGCGTCATTGATGCAGTTATCCCAGTGTTGGTCATTCTCCAATAAATTCAGAGCTTGGCATGCACTACGGTAAGTGTCATGTATAGTACCGTTTACAGTTCTCAAATACTCAAAGGATGTCGGACCGGGTACATTCACCAAAAGCAGGCGTAGAAAGAAGCATTCATGTTGATTGGGGTGAACGGTGTAGAGTCTTCCTATCGTGGTATCTTTGAAGATGGTAGGTTGGCCGTCGACTGACTTACCCTGTTTTTGACGTTCAAATACTTTATTTTTAGTATTCCACGTGTAATACGAAGGCACTTCAGTATACAGCAGTTTTTTTTGCAAAAGAATCATTTTTGCAAAGCGAAAAAAAAGCAGTTAATGTTGTATCCGGTGGATTTAGAGCTCTTTGTTGCACGCTGGTTTCCGTGAAATAAACACGTTGACCATTCTGTAAATGTATCCCTAAGTGAACAACAGCTGGACTACGTTCATGTATCGGAAATGAAAGAATTCGCCAAACAGCTTCATTACTGCTTATGTAACTTCATGACGTCAGTCGACACAGAAAAATGACGTCACCTGACAGACAGACAGACAGACAGACAGACAACTTATTTATATATATAGATATATATATATATACATATTATATATATATATATATATATATATATATATATATATATATATATATATATATATATATATATATATATATATATATATATATATATATATATTATATATATATATATATATATATATATATATATATATATATATATATATATATATATATATATATATATATATATATATATATATATATATATATATATATATATATATATATATATATACTAGCTATTGGGTTGGCACGAAGCGCCACCCCAACACCTAGTTGGTGGGGGCGCTTTGCATCCGTAAGTCGTTACGCGCCATATTAGATACGCGCCATTGTAGTTGTGTCCCTGTGTCCCACCTGTGAATATAGATAGATATATATATATATATATATATATATATATATATATATATATATATATATATATATATATATATATATATATATATATATATATGTTTTTAATTACGGAAAACTTGTGAATAAACAACATTCTTGGTTGTCCCATTGTCCGTGCTTATATATAGATTGTCAGGTTTACCGACTCTTGAACAAGCAACATATAATTGTCCATGGGAAAAACAATCTGTATTCAGATCTATACCTCATTATTCTAATGATTGCCCTTGAGCTTTGTTGATGGTGATTGCTAATTGAACATTCCCTGTGTCCCCGTCGTCATTTATATATCCCCCTGTGCCCACCGGCGTCCCCGTTGTAGTTGTGTCCCTGTGTCCCGGTCGTCAGTTATATTCCCTGTGTCCCGGTCGTCATTTGTGTCCTGGTGTCCCAGTCTGTAATTTCTCTTTGAGTGTCGCGGTCGTTTTTTATATTCCCTGTGTCCCGGTCGTCTTTTGGTCCCGGTCGTCATTTGTGTCCCGATGTCCTGGTATGTAATTTCTCTTTGAGTGTCCCGGTCGTCATTTATATTCACTGTGTCCTGGTCGTCATTTGTGTCCCGGTGCTTTGTTGATGGTAATTGCTAATCGAACATTCCCTATGTCCCGGTCGCTTTCTCTTTGAGTGTCCCGGTCATTCCCTGTGTCCCGGTGCCCAGGTCGTCATTTGTGTCCCGATGTTCTGGTCTGTAATTTCGTCAGTCGACAAACATGACGTCAGTCGACACACAAACATGACGTCATTCGACAGACATAACACACATACAACTTATTTTTTATATATAGAAGATACATATATATATATATATATATATATATATATATATATATATATATATATATATATATATATATATATATATATATATATGATTGCCCTTGAGCTTTGTTGATGGTGATTGCTAATCGAACATTCCCTGTGTCCCTGTCGTCATTTATATATCCCCCTGTGCCCCCGGCATCCCCCTGTCGTAATTTGTGTCCCAGTCTGTAATTTTTCTTTGAGCGTCCCGGTCGTCACTTATATTCCCTGTGTCCCGGTGTCCCGGTCGTCATTTGTGTCCCGGTGTCCCGGTCTGTAATTTATCTTTGAGTGTCCTGGTCGTCATTTATATCTCCCGGTCATTATTTGTGTCCCAGTGTCCCAGTCTGTAATTTCTCTTTGAGTGTCCCAGTCGTCATTTATATTCCCTGTGTCCCGGTTTTTAGTTTTCTTTTTCTCCTTTATTTTTCAGTTTTTTTTCCTTTTTTTTAGTTTTTTTTCTTTTTCAGCTTTTAGTTTTTTTAGTTGTTTGTTAGTTTTTCGTTTTTTTGTAGTTTTTACCTTTTTTTTAGTTTTTTTTTAGTTTTTTTCTTTTTTAGTTTTTAGTTTTTTACCTTTTTTTAGTTTTTTAGTATTTTCTTTTTAGTGTTTTTTGTAGTTTTTACCTTTTTTAGTTTTTTTTTCTTGTTTTGTATTAATGCTAAAGCCAAGGGTCGAACCTGGAACCTCTCGGACCTGGAACCTGGAACATAACGCTTTACCACCTCAGCTACTTCGGTTTGAATACATTCGTTTTTGAATTGATATATGATGAAATAATTCAGACGTCATATAATGACGTCACTCGACAGACAGACAGACAGACAGACAGACAGACAACTTATTTTTATATATATGCCTGTTTTCTTGCTGGTCTTGTGATTCCTCGGCACGCTTTCTTTTCTTACTTTCTCTATCAGCCGCAAGTTTTTTGGCATAGACTCTTTGAGCAGCTTCCTTGGCTGTTGCCATTGTAGGTTCTTCAGTCATTTTACAATTAAACATTTTTCCGTCCATGATCTTCTGACAATTAAAAATTTGTCTTTGAACAATTTTCTGAAATACCTTTGATAACGTCATCGTCATAACAAACATGACGACAACTAAATTCATGACAACATGACGATATGATGACATGACGATATGATGACATGACGATATGATGACATGACGTCATTTGACAGACATAACACACAAATAAGTATATATATATATATATATATATATATATATATATATATATATATATATATATATATATATATATATATATATATATATATATATATATATATATATATATATATATATATATATATATATATATCTTACCTAATTACCTAATACCTAATTACCTATTACCTAATATATTAACTAATTAAATGCCTCTTGTGTTTCAGGAGTCATTCTTAAATAATTCAGAAAAATTTCAATCTTTATTGTAAAGACTGACATGTTTGTGAGGGGACAATCCCCCATTTATAACTAATAGTTATGTTTGGCTAAAGTATTAATATCGTTCTTTACTTCCAGTTGAAAAATGTATTTTTTATTTTATCCAACCTGTAATTTTGGTGATTTTGTTAGGATGTTCTTATAGCCTGATGGGTAATAGTAGGGATAGATGGTAACTTATCCAAGGTAAATTTTTTTCAGACGAGGAAAATAGTGAATGTGATAGACAGCTGCAATGTTGTGAGTATAATATTATAGTCATAACCCATACAGTATTCAGTCATTGCAAAGGTTTGCAAGTTTTGCATTTTGTCAATCGATTACATATAGTATTTTTTAGTGGGAAGTATACGAATTTTCTGGTGGGATTTTTTGCGCGGAGAAGGTAGAGAATTTCCCGTGAAGAGAAAAGTATCTAGGAGAAATTTGTAAAAGGAACTTTGCACGCGGGGGGGGGGATAATATTTCCTGATATTATTTGAAAAATGGTCAAAACTGAAGTAAGAAAAACAAGTTTTCATTAACTGAAACTAACGAACAACATTAAAGTTTTAAATAAAGAGAAATGATTTCGTATATTATTGGCGAAGCCCCTTCCTCATGCCTCGTTCTTTGCGTTAAAGCTAGACTTTTCATCACAATTCTTTAAAAAAGAGTATCAAAAGATCTTTCATACTTTGGCATAAGTAACCAGTGTTTAGGAAGGGGAATTCCCTCGTATACGGAATAATTTTTAAGTTTATGTCTTAAGGTTGCTCTTTACTATCAGTCAAAATATTTTTTATCTCAAAGACTAAAACTCAACTAACATCTCGGGAAATTTCAGATTTTATTTCAATTTGTTATTGAGTGTTGTTCTAAGCAAGAAATTATTTTCTTTTGAAATTAAGTGCCTGGATGTGCTGACATGATTGGCACTAGTAGCACTATTGCAAAGAGCCATGTTCCCATTCAATATAGGAATAAAAAGCAATCATTATTCATAGAAACATAAAAATCTATAAGGCAAAACCATGAAAAAAAATACTTCATATCAACGAAAAAGGCATGGATCAAAAAGTTCGTGGCAACGAACTATAAGCAAGGAGTGATATGGCTCAATAATAACTAGAACTCTTAAAACACAGTATTGGTAATAATAGATACATCAAAAGAATCTAATTGTTATAATGAATAGAAACATATAATAATAATTAAATTTGATGTTACCCACTAAAGTTACGGGCCTGAAAATCTTTTCCACATTTTCGAAAAAGTAGATGAACACCCTCAAAATGGTCGACCAATCTTAATGAAAATTAATATCAGATTCAGTATATCAGAGAATCCTTTTGTAGAAGTTTATTGTTCTTTCATACAGATGTTGTGATATTTTACATCTTTTGCTAGAATATAGATCACCAATGCGTATTTTTTTTTTTAAACAATAAGAGTTTATTGTTTTTGAAGACTGCTAAGGACAAACTTGATTTCATGATATGAGTTTCAGGGGAAAGTAGCTCTCCCGTCATTTAGTGTAAAACTGGTTAAGGTATTAAAAACGAACAGTAAAGACCAACATTAAAACTTATTCTGAAAATAAATCTTTCCACAATACTGAAAGATTTAGATTCATTTATATAGAATTTATATATATAGTGAGGGGCTAAGGAAGGGATAGTACCTTCATATATGGAATCTGTAGAAAGATTAAATTCATTTGTATCAAGATATATATATATATATATATATATATATATATATATATATATATATATATATATATATATATATATATATATATATATATATATATATATATATATATATACACATATATATATAAATATATATATATAAATAAGTTGTCTGTGTGTGTGTGTGTCTGTCGAGTGACGTCATGATTGTGTGTCGACTGACGTCATGTTTTCGACTGACGAAATTACAGACCGGGACATCGGGACACAAATGACGACCAGGAACCGGCATATAGGGAATATAAATGACGACCGGGACACTCAAAGAGAAAGCGACCGGGACACAAGGAGTATAAATGACGACCAGGACATAAGTAAAAAAAAACTAAAAAAACTAAAAAAAAAGGTAAAATTACAAAAAAAACTAAAAAGAAAAAAAACTAAAAAAACTAAAAAAGGTAAAAAACTAAAAAAGCTAAAAAAGAAAAAAAGAAAAAAAGGAAAAAAATGAAAAATAAAGGAGAAAAACAAAACTAAAAAAATTAAAATTAAAAAAAAACTAAAAAGAAAAAAAGGGGAAAAATACAAAATTTATTTCATCATATACCATTTCAAAAACGAATGTATATACAGACCGGGACAACGGGATACAAATGACGACCGGGACACAGGGAATATAAATGACGACCGGGACACAGGGACACAACTACAACGGGGACGCCGGGGGGCACAGGGGGATATATAATGGGACACCGGGACACAAATGACGACCGGGACACAGGGAATATAAATGACGACCGGGACACAGGGACACAACTACGACGGGGACGCCGGGGGGCACGGGGGGATATATAAATGACGACGGGGACACAGGGAATGTTCGATTAGCAATCACAATCAACAAAGCTCAAGGGCAATCATTAGAATCATGAGGTATAACTAAAAACACTAAAAAAAGGGTAAAAAACTAAAAACTAAAAAAAAAGACCAATTCAAAAACGAATGTATATACAGACCGGGACACCGGGACACAAATGACGACCGGGACACCGGGACACAAGGAATATAAATGACGCCCGGGACACTCAAAGAGAAATCACAGACTGGGACACCGGGACACAAGTGACGACCGGGACACAGGGACACAACTACAACGGGGACGATTGGGGGCACAGGGGGATATATAAATGACGACGGCGACACAGGGAATGGTCGATTAGCAATCACCATCAACAAAGCTCAAGGGCAATCATTAGAATCATGAGGTATAGATCTGAATACGGATTGTTTTCCCATGGACCATTATATGTTGCATGTTCAAGAGTCGGTAAACCTGACAATCTATTTATATGCACAGACAATGGGACAGCAAAGAATGTTGTATATTCATAAGTTTTACGTAGTTAAAAACATATATATATATATATATATCTATCTATATTCACAGGTGGGACATAGGGACACAACTACAATGGCGCGTAACTACTATGGCGCGTAACGACTTACGCGCGCGGGGGGGGGGGGGAGCACGAAGCACCCCCACCAACTAGGTGTTGGTGGGGGGGGGGCACCAACATCTAGGTTGGGGGGGGGGCACAGCAGTTAGTGTGTATATATATATATATATATATATATATATATATATATATATATATATATATATATATATATATATATATATATATATATATATTTTATATATATATATATATATATATATATATATATATATATATATATATATATATATATATATATATATATATATATATATATAGTGAAGTACTAAGGAGGGGATTGTCCCTTCTTGTACTGAATCTGTATATGAAGGGACTATTCCTCCTCAGCCTCTCACTCTCTAAACAAATTTTCCACTTTTGGTCCCTAATTTCTTAAGAAAAACTGATGAAGTACTTATGCAGGTGAAGCACAAATTATGTTCCAATAGTTTATTCTCTGTAATAAAAGAAAATGCTAATGTGTATCTTCAAAAAATAAAATTTTAGGTTCAGGTGCTTTAAAAAGGAAGTGGTTGGATGTTTTGTGTACTCATAAACACTTTCAGCACATCAATATAGAATAATATTATAAATAGGGAGGTGAGGAGGAAGTATACCTCCTCAAATTCAAAGCAGTATCGGTTAGTTCTGCTGTGTCAGTGTGGCTACCTAATTTCATTTGGAAGAAAACTTATTTTGTCTTTAAATCTGGAAATCATGAAAGTTCGGTTAGTTTTCACATCAATGTTTTTATGTTGATACAGAATAATGTTTTCAAAATTTTGTCCTTTAGATTTTAAATTGTTAATTCTTTATTTTCTATAGAAAAGGATCCCTTTTTACCTAGGATGGCCATTTATTACCATAAACCGGTTGGTCCATTTGTCAGGGTTTAAAATCAAGTTTATACTATACATCTAGGAGCTTTTTTTTAACCATTGCATAATATAAGTCATTGATCTTAGGCTACGACGTAGTTTTAAGACTTAATTATTAGAAACTAATAGTGAAAAGCTTATGGCTTTGTTTGCGATTTTTATGTCTATATAAAGTAGAATTTCTCCAGAATCTTTCAGTCGAATTTTGTCCTCTGATATCCTCAAATATAAGAAATAAGCTCAAAATGAACTATGTAAGTGTTTAGAATAGTCATGTTTAATTCCTATATTAAATTGAGACACAGATTTGTACAATATTGCAACTACCCCCATATTATTATGGCACATCTAGCCTCTTAATTTGTTTTTAAAACTATTTCTTACTCAGAATGCTACTGAATAATTAATTAAAATAAATAAAATAAATCATTAAAGTTTTGATCATTCCTTCAGTCAAGTTATACTCTTTGAGCTGTAAAAATATAAATAAAAAACATCAAAGTCTTTATTTTAACTACTTAGAGAAGTCATTTGTTCATATGAAATTGTTCATAATGTTTTCATGAAATCACAATGAAAATTTATATAATACTGCGAGGCATTCAATTTATTTTGTTTTACGCGTAATTATAGTTAACATCAGGGGCATAATTTGCTATGAAACAGCAGGGTAGGGACAACCACCCCTCCCAGATCTAGGCCCCGCCGTAAGATCCAGTCCCCTTCCTCAGATTATATGTAGTTCATTCAAAAATATCTTCAAAACTTGGATAAGCCTGCATAATTTAAGCATCCACAGAAACTAGTTAGTTTTCTTTAAAATATCTTTACCTTTATGGAACTATATGACTCATTTTTCAGTTTTTACTTTCACTTGATTTGGGAAAACAAAAGCAGTTCATTGATATATTTTATTGCACAATGTGACAATATTTCAACTACAGCAGCACACAGGGTGGAAAGAGAATAGGACTCACTTTCTTACACAATCTTCAAATTTTTACAACATTTTCCATATTTTCCAAAATTATCTTATAATTTGGGTATTTTTCCTTTTTGAACGATTTTATAATTCTGAAAATCTGACAATTTTCCGAAATGCTCCGCCCCTATGCAGTCATCTATAGTGTATGGATCAGATTTATAATACTGATACAGTAAGATATATAACTAGAATAAATTTTAGTAAGAATATGATTTATATCGTCAAGACCTGTTTTGTTGTTTTCATTAAGTGACTTAAGCACATAAATCATACCGTGTATTTTAAAACCGCCGCGGTTGTCCGCCACCGTATGTTTTCCGCCACCCAGGAAATCTTGCATCATCAAGACGATTAGTTGGGTAAGAATAGACAGTTTAGGTCGGTTAGTCTATGTCTATGTCTATATTTATGTCTATGTCTATGTTTTTGTCTATATCTGTGTCTATGTCTATGTCTATGTCTATTTCTATGTCTATGTCAGTTCTTATATTTATCTCCATGTATATGTCTATATCTATGTCTATTTTGACCTATCTGAATTAAAAGGTGGCGTTAAAACACTGATACCCACAAAGCAGGTACTTTATTAAAGTTAGAGGTAAACATTAATCCTATGATTTTAACCAAATACATGGTAGAGTTTTTCATTTAATTTTAAGCAAGCTTAATCAACAAAGTTTTTTTTTTATCCATCTGAAATCTTAAATATATTGTCGGTATCAAGTTATACATTTGTTTTTAATTCAAAAAAAATGCTACTTATTACTGTAGCTAAAATTATATATTACGAACTGTAAGTAAGGGGCGATGCGGCTCAATAGTAACCAAAACTAAATGAAACAGAGTCTTGATAATAGTAGATACGCCAAAAGAATCTAATTTTGACGCTTATAAAAAATATTTAAAGTTTTTGAAGTTTAACGTTATCCATCAAAAGTTACGATCCTGAGAAAATTTTCATACTATTTGAAAAAGGGAAGAAACTCCCCAAAGAAATCAATTGACCTTAAAGAAAATCACAAAATGAGCTTTAGGGTGTAAGAGAACCTCACTCTAGAGGTTTCAAGTTTCTATATACAAAAATTGAATTTAGAATTGTTGGCCTAAAGTGAGACCACAGGCGAGTGTTTATATGTTTTTTATAATTTTCTTTTCCCCAGTGGTGATTGTATTGTACCATTGATACTAGAAAATCGAGAGAGGGCTCATTAGATCGTAAATCAAAAGTTCTAGTGCTCTTTTTAAGTGACCAAACATTTTGGAGGGTAGGTAACCCCCCTTCCACACCCCTTTTTCCCCAAAAATGTCTGATAAGAATTTTGAGATAATGATTTCTTTCAGCATGTTTGAAAGATTTATTAACTATGTCTTTGAGGATAACCTAATTCCCTAGAGCCCTGGATGGAAGGGCTTGAAGCTATGAACTTTGTCCATTACTTACATATTGTACTGGCTCTTGGGAAATCTGAAGATATTTAGAGCGGAGATGTTTTGCGATGGGGGTGCTTACACGGGAGGATCTTATCTTGGAGGAGTTTTCGGGGGAGAGAAGGGAGATTTCCACGTGAGGAAGAGCTGGACTTCCCACAATCAATTAAAAAACCTATCAGAAATTAAACGAGAAAAGAAACCTTTTTACTTAAAGTAAGGAGCAACATTACAACTCAAACTAACAGAAAATATTAAGTATATGAGGGGGGTTGCCCTCTCCTCAGTACCTAAGTCTGTATGCTTATTTGTCTTTAAGTTTGTTAAAAGGATGTTATTCTAATTAAATGGCCCTTCTGCATTAGGAGTTATTCTTTAGTAATTGGAACAAACATTGAAACTTTAGCGTAAAGAGCGAGGTAGTGAGGTACTGTCTAGGTTAGATGGCAAAATACATTTATAATAAATATCGCTAGCCCCTTCATTACAAGAAATATTACAAGAGATTTTGCAAGAAAAAAATAATGCAAAAAAAATGTTAACTAAAAATGACAGAACAATTACGATTAAAGATTTGAATTCAAGGTAACTGACTGAAATATAATTCAAATTCTGTGGCTGCTTCTATCAAAGAAATGAAGCAGCTAAAACCCATTTGAATTACACTGCAATTTCTTGGAAATGCTAGAATGGGGCTGAAAATAGAAATGAGTTTCTTTATGTATTTAAAGCCAGTGTTTCATTTTCTTTTTGAAGATAAAATATATTTGACATAATTATGTTATTTTTCAATCACTGCTTACTTTGTGATCTTTTACCATTTAATTATGCTTATTAAATCTTTATAATTTCGTGGAAATGCTAGGATGGCGTTGAAAGTAGAAGTGAGTTTCTTTGAGTATTTAAAGCCTGTTTCATTTTCTTTTTCAAGATATAATATATTTGGCAAAATTTTGTTATTGTTCAATCACTGCTTACTTTGTGATTTTTCACTATTTAATTATGCTTAGTAAATATTGATACTGATTTTAGTCATTATATTGGATTGATGAATGCAAGTTTGAGATGAATAGGCAAAAATGTAAAGATTGTCCATAGTTTGAATAAAACAAATAAAGATTATTTGTCTAAAATGAAGATCGTTTCTGTAAAAAAAAGAATTTGAAAACCTCGTTCTTTTGGAAAAAATATTAAAATCATGATTTTTTTAAACATTTTATTTTCTTTTTTTTAGATTTTCCTTCTTTTACTTGGTTTTACTACAGCATTGCCACAGGGGATACCTATTGGGCAATCAGCTGATGCATTACCAAACATTGAAGGATTCCCCAACATATATAGTACTCTTCAACCACGACTTAATGATTTTGGTGAAGATTGTGTTACGAAACGTCCAAGGAATCCAACGGACGAAACTTCCGTGGAATCCAAACATTGGGGCTGATCTTGAAGTATAATTTTTAAAACAGAATTTTTGATTTTTATCTTTGATTAAAATTTTGTTATGATAATCTTTCCTTGCTTTATCCATGTATTCACATTTGCTATCGATAAATCATGAGTAAGGTTTTTGGTTAAAGCAAAAACAGCTAAACGGTTGAGTCTGCTGCTTCAAATGGGCCTCCCCTAGGCCATTCAGCACATCCCCTGTTTTCCTATAGACGAACGCTAGATATGTAGGGTACCTTCATCGAAGGCACTGACCCAGAAGGTATCTCGTCCTTGGGAGCCCGTAAAAGAAACTGGGGCACCCGCTCCCGGGGGAAGGGTTGTAAATAAAGGCAAGGGAGGAAGAAAGCCTCCCGAATACGTACTTGAAAACTCCTGTCAGCATGTAAATACATCTCGTGAGTTACAAACTTTCATCTAGTAATGGGTTAAGTTGTATGGTGACACAGAACGCCGCCATCGGAGAATCCTCTATAGGAGGTCAATCGTGGCAAGACGTAAGATCATGATCTGTGGCCACTGGAAATGGGTGTCTAAATTCAGTCGAAATAACCATAAGACGGGGGATCGTGTGTTCAACTCTTTTCCCAACTGAGGAGTGGCAACCCTTGAGGTAATTTTAGCCTAGTAAACGATTGGAACATTTGCACAGGATTCTGATTAACAGATATTTATCTGGGCCTGGTCTGTTTTAGTGGGCGTTCTTAAGCATAAAAAAACTCTTTCTAGCTTGTTTATCTACCATGGGTTGCTTCCCTAGAATTGCATAATATTTGTATGCATAAATATATAATTAGCCGGAGGTAATAGGCTTGAAATTGTCCACGGAAGACTTAAATTCTTGTGTATAAAAGAGCATGGGCAAGTGCTGAAAACCAAGGTATGATAAATATGAAGCCATGCTTGTGCAACTGGAGACCTCAGGTATTTCTTGCGGTCTTACTCAAAGCCATTTTAAGAGTTCCGTAGTAGGCCTGAGAAAATGTCCTAGTCCCCGTCCTACACTGGTTCTGTAACCGAAGCTTTTCCTGAGGCCAAACTAATTTCAATGAATAAAAGAATATGAAATTTGCAACTTGGAATGTTACAACACTAAAAAATAACTTTCATGTCGAGATTTTGATTAACAATTTTTAAAGGTTAAAACTGGACTTACAGGGACTTGCAAAAACTCATATCAAAGGGGTAAGAAACATGAAATAATGTGTAATAGAATTATTCACTCAGGCAGTACAGATAGGGTACAAAGACAAGGAGTAGGTCTCATGATAAGTAAAGGAGCTGCCAATAACAATAATAATAAATTTTTATTGCCCATCATAATTTACAAAAGCACATAACTGAAGGAGTAGAAAAAACAAAACACAATGAAAATAAATTCAAAGCATCACCGACGACAAGCCTATAGAAATACATTCAGAAATGTAAAAATAAAATTTTGATGATTTAAAAACGACTCAGTCCTTCTTCAGATAGTATCTAAGGGGCTAGTGACTCTTTATATGGTCGGTACAGTAGTGTTGCTAGTCCATAGGGGCAGCCAAAGAAGGTATTTCACATATTTGCACAAACACTTTCTAATATCAGTAATATTACTGCGAGATAAAAACTTCTAAAACGGTGAAAGAACAACAAAATGCGTCTATGCCTTTTGTATGAATTTCACTTAAAGTCACAGGAACAAGTAGACAGGATCCCAGGAGGAAATTATTTTTTTAAGATATTTTAAATCTCAGGTCTGTAGAAATAGGGGTAGGTGGTAATCTACATAAGGTTGAATTTGGTGCAGGAAAGGAAAACAGTAATGACTACAAACTGCTGCAATTTTGTTAGTATAAAAATCTACATATAACTAATAAAGTATTTGGTCATAAGATTGCTCATAAGTTGACATGGTAATCACATCATGGTAAGACAGCTAACCTTATTCATTTTGTTATTGTAAACCGAAGACTGATAACATCAATTCAATACAATAGGGCATATAGGATTCCTATATTTGATGTTAGAAATAAAGATGTTAAGTAGTTTCTAGGGTTAATTGAAATCTGAGAGGTAGTTACTTTCCAAAAGCTATGACCTTGTGAGACTCGAGGCTGAAAATTTGAAAGGAACTTCCCAGGAACAGTCGGATACTAAACTTGAGAATTTAAAATTTGACAATGTAGAAATGGATGAAATAACTTCTGGGAAATAACTTGTAAACTTGCTGATGGTGTTTTAAGGAAGAAAGCTAGGAGTGCATCTAGGAATATTTGTGGAAATATTTTATGTTTAATAGAGAGGAGAAAGGACTCTCAAGAGAAGTACCAGGGTGATACATCATATGAAATGTAAAAAAAATGGAAACAGTGTCCAAATATGAACTAAGGAGGTTGGAAGTAGAGGCAATGGTTTAGGGCCAAGAATACACATAGGATTAGTGAGAAAAGAGCAGTATCCGGTGATTTTCAAAATATCCTTATCAAGCCCCTCTACGATAAAAAAGATAAGAGTGACTGTGGTAATTATAGAGGTATTAACTGGATTTTCTTAGGTAGCAAATTAGCTACTATGATAATAATTTTTAGACTTAAGGATTCTGTAGATAAAGTTTTAAGAGTTGAACAGTGCCGTTCTAAAAAAGGTAGAGGATATGGCTGCCAAACTTCCACTCTTAGTCTAGAGAACCGCTGAGTCATTAAAATCCTGTAGTCAGTTTATCATTAGCCAGTATTTATTTCAGAAAGAAGTACAAATGGAGTAACAATGATTGAAAATAGATAATAAACAGAAAAGGAACATTTAATGATTTGGAACGCAAAATACATAACAATGAAAAACAAGACATAAGATCCAGTAAATCCATTGAAACAACACTGAAATTGTGATTTGGTTCAAATGATTTTCAAAATTCATTCTGTCTTTCTGTAATGATAACAAAAATCTTTAGCTTTATATTTTTCTATTACTCTGGAATTTATGTTTTGAACAGAGAGCTAACTTATCCCTTCCGATATGATGGATCGTAAGGAATATAGCAACAGAGTATGCTCGATAACAAAAACATTTATAAATAACGTAATGAAATAGCGGTTAAGTAACACATTACTGCCGACAATTAGTCCGGAGGTACGGTGAACTTTTTCTAAAGAATGCTTAAAAAGATCCAAAAAATTAAAATTAAGTACTGAAATAATACTGCCGACTACCGACAAGGAGTCCGAAGGTACGGTGAAATTTTTCTACAGAATGCTTAAAAAGATCCAAAAAAATAAACTTAAGTACTTAAATAATAGAAGTAATGCCTTAAGGCCTCCGACAACATTCCTAACCTTTTTGAAAACTTGATCAAAAGTGAGGTGTTTGTTACGTCGTAAGAAATGTTTTCTAAAAGATGCAGGTGCCTGTTACTTAATTGGAGGTGAGGGCGAGACAATCATCGTGAGTTTGTTGCAGTATTGAAAAATAGTTCGGTGTGTCAGCATCAAGTATATTATTCTTTAGTAATGGATGCTTTCACTCAATTAGATATTGAAAGCACTAAAAATGTCAAAATGAAATATAGGCTACCTTATACAGCAGAAAAAATCGCAAGGCGTAGCTGGCTAACCCTAGAATGGGACGAGATGTGTGCACGATAAGCTACAAAATTGAACAAATTCAAGTCAGAAACACAGTCATACTTTGCAAAATAAGTCAATATAATGCATATAAAAGGATTAAAAGACGTATTAAATATACTAGCGAAATATATTGAAAAAATTATGGTCTGAATAAATCTGTAAGAAAGAAGTAAGTTTCTTACTAGCAAGATCTATTGTTAGTCTATAATCAATAGTGATAGCGTCAGGATTAAAAATGAGTGGATTTGAGAAACTAAAACTCATACGGAATGTAGTGACTTCGGAAAAATGTTCAATTCTGAATGATGACTCTCTAGAGTAATCTCTTCAACGGAAAATATTTTCTTAAAGAATTCTTTACGAGGCATTGAGAATTAGGCTCCATCATTGGACTATAACATAAGATTTTTAAGTCTCAGCCCAGATGCATTTAAGTTACTGATATATTAATTGAACAAAACAAAATGATGTTGATATATGGCAAATTTTCACGGGAAAAGAAATAACTCTAAATATCCTGTCTAAAGATTGTTTGTGACGTCACTATTCCTCCTCCTAGAAGACTTTCACTTCCCATGTCGGTTTCTTTTTGGATGTGAGACAGTCATCGAAAGATTTTACCCATGTCCGTAATGTTTGTATACACTAATTTTTTTATGCTCCAATTGCCACTACGATAAATGTGATTAATGGGAATATACTTACCCTAGCATGATTGCAAAAAACCCTAAATGTGATTTCTGTTTATTTTTAAGAGACAGGTATCATCTTGGTTTTAAATTCTTTAGGGAAGAAGAACCTTGACTACGCTTCAATTGCTGAAATAAAAAGAGAGATTTTTTTAGGGCATCGCTGTAAAGATACAGGGTACGATGATTGTAAACCTAGAGACTTTTATTTGGATGTTACAGAGAGAAATTCTTCATATGAGAACATTGCTTCACATAAGCATATTAAAAGAAACAAATTTGATGATATGAATCAGAATAATATTATTGACTTTACAGAGAGATATAATAAAGTTACATTCCTATGCAATTGTATAGTATTTGTCGTAAAATTACGACAAATCATATACAACTATGCTATGAGTTTTTGCAAACCTTTCTTTGGTTATACCATTCTCAAATAACTGTACCATTTTCTCGAACCCATAAAATATCATAGTTTTTTCCTGGATTTTTAATAAAGAATACTGATGTCGATCAAAGCCAACTAAATAGTAACCACAGAAGTATATATTAGTCATAGAGAACACGCTCGGATCACGCTTACAATTTGAAAGACTTAATCGAATAGGTTATGAAATAGCCAGATTACCAAACTATGTGGGAGGTACTTGTAAAGAACTACCTGAATTTGTAAAATATAAAAAACTTGCATTAATATAAAAAATGACATTAAATGCTTTGTTTGGTATCAGTATCAAGTTCAATCAGCATAGTTTGATATCAGTATCTAAATAACCGTTACTATCTTTCCCATTTCCTTCTATAGCCTTTAAAATCATACTTTTATCTAATTGTTTAAATTTCTTTTCAAATCATCAGTTTTAGAATCAAAGTTCTTAGCTGCAAATGGATCAACCGTTTCATCTTTAATATCAATCATGGTAACTATTTTTCCCATATTTAACTGTAGCACATTTCATTGCTTTAATCATTTACAAATTCATCTTCCCTAATAGTACGATTATATTTATTTTCAACTTTCATCTCACTTAATTTTTCTCCATTTATAACTAAATAATCTTATTAAACCAATTTCCAAATCGCAAATAATTGATATATTAACATCCAATTAGTATATAACGCTAAACAAATCTCCGTTGGTGGAACTGGTTAAAACGCTTTACCCTGTCAAACAGTTCCTGGTAACGAACTGTAGTAAGGAGCGACCCGGCTCAATGGTAATCAAAACTCTAAAAAATTGAATTTTGATATCAATAGCTACATCAAAAGAATTGCATTTTAATGCTGATTTCAAATATATAACTTTCATCAAGTTTAGTCTTACCCATCAAAAGTTACGAGCCTGAGAAAATTTGCCTTATTTAAGAAAATAGGGGGAAACACCCCCTAAAAGTCGTAGAATCTTAACGAAAATGACACCATCAGATTCAGTGTATCAGAGAACCCTACTGTAGAAGTTTCAAGCTCCTATCTACAAAAATGTGGAATTTTGTATTTTTTGCCAGAAGACAAATCACGGGTGCGTGTTTATTTGTTTTTTTTTGTTTTTTTTTCTTTTTCCCAGGGGTCATCGTATCGATCAAGTGGTCCTAGAATTTTGCAAGAGGGCTCATTCTAACGGAAATGAAAAGTTCTAGTGCCCTTTTTAAGTGACCGAAAAAATTGGAGGGCACCTAGGCCCCCTCCGACGCTCATTTTTTCCCAAAGTCAACGGATCAAAATTTTGAGATAGCCATTTTGCTCAGCATAGTCGAAAACCATAATAACTATGTCTTTGGGGATGACGTACTCCCCCAAAATCCCTGGGGGAGGGGCTGCAAGTTACAAACTTTAACCAGTGTTTACATATAGTAATGGTTATTGGGAAGTGTACAGACGTTTTCAGGGGGATTTTATTTTGTTTGGGGGTGGGGCTGAGGGGAGGGGGCTATGTTGTTGGATCTTTCCTTGGAGGAATCTGTCATGGGGAAGAAAAATTCAATGGAAAGGGCACAGGATTTTCTAGCATTACTATAAGAAAACAATGAAAAAACATTAAAACGTTTTTTTCAAATGAAAAGAAGGAGTAGCATTGAAACTTAAAACGAACAGAGATTATTACGCATATGAGGAGTTCTAAAAATACTTTAGCATAAAGAGCAAGGTATTTAGGAGGAGATAAATACCTCGCTCTTTATGCTAAAGTATTTTTAGTAATTTCAACTATTTATTCTACGGCCTTTCTGATTCAAGGGTCATTCTTAAAGAGTTGGGACAAAACTTACGATTTAGTGTAAAGAGCGAGGTATTAACGAGGGTACAAACCCCCTCGTATACATAATAAAAAATATAAGATTATGAAAGTTTGTTACGTAAGTTAATTCTTAAGTTAATTATATTTTTTACTAATAAAAACGTTCGTTAAAAATTAAAAGTTATAGTTGCCTTTTTAAGTAACCGAAAAATTGGAGGGCAACTAGGCCTCCTTCTCCACCCCTTATTTCTCAAAATCGTCTGATCAAAACTAAGAGAAAGCCATTTAGCGAAAAAAAAGAATTAATATACAAATTTCATTTTAATAATTTATTTGCGGAGAGCCAAAACCAAACATGCATTAATTCAAAAACGTTCAGAAATTAAATAAAAAAAACTAATTTTTTTTAGCTGAAAGTAAGGAGCGACATTAAAACTTAAAACGGACAGAAATTATTCCGTATATGAAATGGGTTGTCCCCTCCGCAATCCCTCGCTCTTTACGCTAAAGTTTGACTCTTTACCACAATTCTACTTTTTAAAACAATTAAAAGTTTTAGCGTAAAGAGTGAGGGATTGCGGAGGGGACAACCCATTTCATATACGGAATAATTTCTGTCCGTTTTAAGTTTTAATGTCGCTCCTTACTTTCAGCTAAAAAAAATTAGTTTTTTTATTTAATCCTTTCAGGATCCAGGTTCAAGTGCAGTATCTGGCAAACTTTTTAGTGGTTCTGTATGTCAAATGAAACAAAAACAATTTTTAAAACTGTCCTTACAGGTGAACTTGGTCGAGATGGTCAAGTAATTGACAGATCATCAGTTGTGATCCAACAGTATGACTCTGACTGCTGCTTTGTGTAGCATTTAATGATTTAAATACGACTTAGTCAATTATCTCACTGATAAAAACGGAGCACTTGATGATATTAATACAATCTAAGAAATACTATCATTGTTACGTCGTGTAGCAGAAGGGATAAAAATGTCTGGTCAATAAATTTCAAATCATTTTCATGGGTTTTTTATTTTGATAGTCTATCAACATTTCTATTATTTACTGTGTGGAGATAAGCGAGTATTGACCAAAGAAAGCATTTACTATCATTTTTTCATTTTAATGCAAGCTTTTTATATTTGATAAACTACAGTAGTTCTTTATAAGTAACTCCCACATAGTTTGGTAATCTTGTCAATCTAAAATCTGTTCCATTAACTCTTTCAAATTGTAATCCTCATTTGGGCGTATTAACTCTTTCAAATTGTAATCCTCATTTGGGCGTATTCTCCATAACAATGTATGTATGTATAGTATGACAATGTATGGGCGTATTCTCCATAATTGTATGTATATTTCTTTGGTTAATATTTTAGATGACTTTGATCGATATCACTATATCGTATTAAAAGTCCAGGAAAACGATGATAATCAATAGGTTTGAGAAAATGGTATAGTTATTTGAGAATGGTATAACCGACGAAATATTTACAAAAACTCATGGTATAATTGTATAGGATTTGTCTGGTACTCAAGATATGAATTTTGTCCGAACAGGACCAGTAGGTTCTAAGTGCACCTTTGCCAAACCATTGGAGGAGAGCATTTCATTAATCTCTCTAAATACAATTGAATCCTATTGAAAAATTACCTCTGATGGCAGTGTTCTATTATACTTTGCACCATGAACAAAATCAAATAATCAAAGTATTCAATTTGGATGCCGACATGTCAAAATACAAATCGTATTACGTACCTTCAGATTTCCTCGAGTGTATTCAAAGTACCAACAATACCCTTATTATTGTTAACAGTAGTCCATAAGCTGTAAAGATGTGGCATTTGCTATTCACTTTTCAAACAGCGAAGAATATTGAGTTTTCCGATCCTATTGGTCTACCGTATACGTTTTACTCCACATACTAAATAATTTTTTGAGCAAAGCGGAAAATCCATTATTCAAAATCGGAAGCAAGTTCAAGATTTATTAACCAAAAGCTTTGGTTTTCATGCACTGTTAAATTTTATTTTTTGATGTCACAGATATACTTATGGTAATTTTTTTGTATTTATGGTGCCAATCCTTGATTGAATGACTTTCCTGTTGAGATACCCTTTTATACCTTTATAATATTAATTTCAGTGGCCTAAGACTGAAATGTTTTAGAAATGTCTGTAAATTTGTTTATTAGTATATTTATGTTTAAAAAACTCTGTGTCCTTTAGATTTCTTCCTCCTTTTATAGACGACCATCGTTAACGATAAGTGGCAGCAGTTAACAAGGATTCCTCTTGGCTTGTTGAGTAAGGGTCACGTTTTCTGCAATATAATGTAACTTTATTAATATTATACCTCTTCGTAAAGTGAATAATACTGTTCTTATTCATATTATAAATTCACTTCTTTCAATTTGCTTATTTGAAGCAACGTCACACAAAAAATTCTCGTATGAAGAATCACTTTCTGTAACATCCAAATAAAAGTCATTAGGCTTATAATCATAGTAGACTTTTTATTCATAGCGATGTCGTAAAAACCATACTCTTCTTATTTCAATAATTGAAGCATAGACCATGTTCGTCTTCCTTAAAGAATTCAAAACCACAGCGATACCTGTCTCTCAATAAACGGAAATTATGTTTAAGTTTTTTTGAATCGTGCCAGGGTAAGTATTTTCCCGTTTATCACATTTATCATATTGATAATTGGAGCATAAAAAACGTCTAGTGTGGGAGTCAGAAACTTCTTCAAGACAGGAAATACAGTCTTGAAATCGCACTGCATATGTTCTGTACAATCTACATAATCTACACTTGCATAATCTACACTTTTCATTATAGTCATCAACAAAAGAATAATTTGCAAAGGATGACCAGTTATCCATTGTATAAAAACATAATGGATATGGGTAAAATATTTTTCGATGTTTACTTTCTCACATCCAAAAAGAAACTGACTAGGGAATTTTAAGAGGAAACTTTAACATTTATCGTAAATGGCCTACCGCAGTATGTTAAAGAAGCGATTGAGATATAAAAATATATATATATAAAAAGAAATTTGGCTATAAATAGCGACATACGAGGTCTAATTTCCTTAAATCCCTTAAGCCTAAGACTAATTTCCTTAAAGCCTATTTTATAACAGTTTAATATTAAAAGACAGTTTAATATTAAGTTTAATTTAAGACAATATGTCCGCATATCAAATGAAAACCAAATTGTAGACTGACAAAATCTGTCGCAAGACCAAGGATACTTATTCAATCTTTGGTAAATTCTCTTTCGTTGATATCTTTTTGGTTTTCTTTTTGTTGTTAGTTTTTTTGTTAGTTTTCATTTTTGATTCAGTGTCTTTTCTCCTCTTGCACAATTAGCTTTGAAAGGTAAAAATTTTGTATTTGTTTTTTTTTTCTTCGTTTAGCAAAGTTGGTGAAGGTACTTGTCGAAGTATTTGCTTGATTGTCGTTTTCACATTTTGCTACTGGCTGAAAAAATCCTCGTTTTCTCACCGATTTGATTTTTTTCATTTTTTTTTACATCCAGGTGGTCCAAAGAGAGAACTTGTATTATCCCGGAAACTGCTAAAGTTATTCAACTGAATGTCTTAATGCACGTTGACTCTTACACTGACTAAACAAGTGCTGTATACGTCAAGGTTTTCAATTGGGCGTATCTACAATATCTCAAGAATGGTTGTGTATTCAGTGGAAAATTTCACAGAAAATTGAGGGAGACAAACTTACTGTCAAAGCTTGTCAAAGCTTTAAAAAGGACATACAATATATAAAGATTAGCAAAGGGCATTAAATGGAAACTTTCATGAAATGTCCAAGGGGTATTGTAGTAAATCAAAATTTGTAAATGTAGTAAAACACAGGGTGTTGTAAGTTATGCCCTGGGGACATATATGGTTTTATAGAAGGAATGCCCGCATCAAGGAGGCACATTCATGCCTCTTTAAAGAGGCGAACCACGACAATGTTAAGCTATCTTCGGTTCCAGTGGTCGCAGAGGGATGGGGAGGGATGCATTTCGTAGCCCGAGCTCCAACTAAGATGGGATAACTTTTCCTTCATGGGGAAAATCTGGCCGAAAGTTTCGACCCGCCAACCCCACCCCCCCTTTAACGTTGTCCGATCGGGCTGAAATTCACAAGTTAAGGTCCCCTAGGGCCCAGGAGCTTATCCGCGAAATTTCAGCTCGATCCCATAACTCCTTCCCTGTTTTCCAGAAACCACGCATAGCCACTTAATGTTCATGTTCTCCTTTTGTTTTTTTTCACCACGCCTACAGGTCACAGCCGACATCGGATCTGGGTGTACGAAGACTCATTCGACGCAGAATTCTCCGAGTAATTTTCCTGGAAAGTTTCGTCGGAAAATCTAAACCCCCCGATTTTCTAGCTTAGAAAAACCCATTTCCCCATAAGAGCCCATGTTAATTTTTGAAATTCTTAAAAGTTATTTAAAAGTTATATTTATACACATGCAGGTATTTCAACTTCAAACATGCCCAGTTAGCTCAGTCGGTAGAGCGTGGGACTTTTAATCCTAAGGTGAAGGGTTCAAGTCCCTTATCGGGCGTTTTTTTTTTACAAAATATGAAAAAAACTTCGTTTTCTTAAAGAGTTAAAGAGGCTGCGTCCCAAAGTCGAACCTTAAAACGTACAGGAATTAGGAGAGGCAGTTGGGGGGGATGCCGACCCCCAAACCCCCCGCTTTTAAAGACTCTTTTGTACAGGTTGTTTGTTGTGGGGGGCCGCCGCCCCCCTAACCCCCCGCTCTTGGCTTCGGAAAGGCCCTCTTTTAATTAACAAAAAATTGAAAATTGAACACAAGAGGACAGGAGAACCATTGCGCCGAAACTAGTAATTAGTAACAATGAAGTTGACCACTCCATTTACATTTTAACATAATTATTGAAACTGTTTCCCAGACACAGAGCACACAAGCTAAGAGCTGGGGGTGAGGGTAGGGTAGCAAACAAAAACCTGTTTTGTATTTTTTGTTAATTAAAAGAGGGCCTTTCCGAAGCCAAGAGCGGGGGGTTAGGGGAACGGCAGCCCCCCACAACAAAAAACCTGTACAATAGAGTCTTTAAAAGCGGGGGGTTTGGGGGGCGGCAGCCCCCCAACTGCCCCTCCTAATTCCTGTACGTTTTAAGGTTCGAGTTTGGGACGCAGCCTCTTTAACTCTTTAAGAAAATGAAGTTTTTTCATATTATAGACTTTAGAGAGAGCTAATATGAACGGAAATTGAAAGTTCTAGTTCAATTTTTCCCAAAAAATCGGAGGGCAACTAGCCCCCAACGCCGTTTTTCCCTAGGTCCATCCGATTAAAACCTGGAGATGGGCATAATGTAAATTTAGTTCAAAGAACTAACCCTTTGGGGTCTACACAATGTTCCAGGGCCCAATGACAGGCGTTGTTAGTTATGTGCTTGGGCCATATAATGTTCTTATAGAAGGGATGCTCATATAAAATTCAGAGGGCTCATTTGACTGGAAACTGAAAGTTCTAGTTAACTTTTAAATTGTCAGAAGAGATCGATGGGTAACTATCCCCTCCCCTCACGCCATTATTTTATGCAAGAGTTCACAGATTACATAACAGTTCTGCAGGGTCAACACAGCCCCTTGAGGCCGGGGGCAGGTGTCGTAGGCTATGGTTTTACGCCACATATGGTTCTTAAAGAAAAGATGTTTTATAAAATTCCGAGAGGGCTCATTTGTTTGGTAATTGGAATTTCTAGTTCACTTATTAAGAGTCAAAAGAGATCAGAGGGTGACTAGTCCCTGGCCCTTTTTCCCAAAAATCCTCCGATAAAAATCTTAACATAGCCCTTTCCTCAAATATATTTACAAATCAGTCAAGAAATAATACGGCGTCGACACCCCCCCCCCCCAGATCCCCCAGCGTTTTGATTTATGCCCCTGGTTCATATAAGGTTTTTATGAGGAAGGGAAGGTTGTATAAAATTACGTGGTGGCTTGTTTGCTTGGATATTGAAAGTTCTATTTACCTCTTTAGAGTTCAAAGGGTTCGGAAGGAAATTATCACACACACACCCCCCCCCCTTCCCTTCTGCAAACACACACACCCTGTTATGCCGGAAAATATCCAATCAAAATTTTTAGATTTCTGGTTGGTTTGAAATAGTCCAACGATCAAATACAAAAAGCATCAGGGTCAACGTAACCTCCCCCCAGAGTCGGGGGGAACGGTTACAACTTATGTACTGGGAGTATATGAAGTTTTTATGGAAGAAGTGGTCGTAACGACCTCGAAGGGGAATCAAATGATTAAAATTTTAAAGTTCTCATTTTAAGAATCAAAGTGATCCGAAAGCAGCCTGTTCTCCCCCCCCCCCCCACCAGAACTTTTTTTTATCAAATTTATCCAATCGAATTTCTTATATAGCCTTTTATTTCTAAATAGACCAAAGACAATGTAACAAAGACTCCAAGGATAATCCAACCCGCTAGAAACTGGGGACAAGTATTGTAAATTATGCCCCGGGAGAATTTTGTGGAAGCTATGGTAATATAAACTTCGGAGGGAGCTCATTCGATTGTATATTGGAATTGGAATATCCAGGGCATAGCTTACAACACCTTCATCTGAATTGGAAGGTCCAATGAATATGCCTCTGGGGATGGCACGAACCACCAGAGTCCATAGGAAATGGACTGTAATTTTTGCTATTCATCCATTCTTTTCAGTTAGTATTTGATATTGGGGAACCTACAAACATTTTTGCGGGGGAGTTTTTGTGCAGAAGATAGTGATACAAGCCCCACTAAACCACCAGGTAAAAATTGAATACATTTTTGGGACTTGGGAACTGTCTGATCCCTCTTGGCTTCCGCGTATATTTTTGGGTCTACACTTTTATTGTTGGTGCTGTTGGGAGGGGAGCGGGTAGTAGCAGTATCTTAGTAACCAAGTAGTGACCAAGTTCATTCAGGTTGTTTCCCAATGAGAAATGCTCATGTTAGGAATAGACAAGTTGAATAGTTTATCATCCCTCCCGCTGATATCCGTTCCTTTTTCTACATCCTTTTAAATATGATTTCAAAGTTCCAACTTAATATCCTTTGTCATCGCTTAGATGTTGCAATTGTACGCTTTTAATAGTTCTCCTACATATAGCGTGTTTGGATTTTTTTTTACCTCTCCCTCAACATTTTCTATAGATTTTACCTTTATACCTTTGACCTTTTGGAGACTCAGGATCAAACATGCTTCCTTCCCCCAACAGTCAGTGTTATATACAAATATTGGGAAACTTATTTAGCGTATAAAACATTATATCTTAATAGTGAAAAACTTGAATAATTTACAGCCGTTGCCTTGGGGCCTATAAAGGGGCTTTTAACCCCGAAGGCACGGTTATTTGACCTTTGGATTATTTTGAATATATAAATTTTGTAGGATTTACGAACATCCATAAAGTCTTATCAAATAAGTTTGAGCGAAAAAGATTGAAAGGGAAGGGGCTGGGTATCCCTCAATCACTTTGACCTGTAAGAAGGACACTAGAACTTTTAATTTGCAATCGTTTGAGTCCCGTCGGAAGTTTATAAGACCAACCCTTGCATATAAAGTACCCCTGGAAAAAAAATAAAACGTCCTATGGCTCTTTACTGTAGGTAACGCTATAGTGGTGTTTCTGACTGAAACTGGCAAGTAAAACTTTCAATTTTCTTTCTAATTAACACCCTAAATTATCGAGGAGGGTTATTGGAGAGATTATCCGGGGAAATTTTCCATTTTTTTCCTGTGAGGATTTTTGGGAGGGAGAATTTCCCACGGCGAGAATTTTCTGGTGGAGTTTTCTGGGGGTAGTTTTCTTTAGGAGAATTTTCTGGAAGGGGTGAATTTCTCACAAGGAAAATTTTTCAGGAGATACTTTCTGGTGGTGGGAGCCTAGCACCAATTATTTATGCTTTCATACTTCATTTTTGTGTCAGGGGGGTGTTGTGAGCATAGTTAGCTTTTTCCTCGTGTGACGGCTAGCAGCAAGTGCCTCTGCCACTGACAGTAGAATTTTCGCCTGAGCCGGGATTTCTTAGAGACGGTAATTCCGTAGTAACTTGTGAGTTTCACTAGAAGGTTTCCAGCCACTGATTGGGTGGTGTTGACGTTTTCAGCTGGTGTTGTTTTGAGAGTATTATTAGCCTCATCTGTGGCGGTGAGCAGCAAGGGCCTCTATATTTGACAGTGAAATTCCAGAAATTTAAGGGAATTTGCATAGGCTGTCATTCTAGCAGAACTTTGTCCTTCCTCATGGAAAGTTCCATCCCGTACCGATTGGGCTAAAAAAAATAAAAAAATAAAAATATTCCATTCTACATTATTTCATATACATTACGTAATAATTCATTTCATAAAAATTAAAAAAAAACTTTTTGGAATGAATGCTTTATCACGAGTCATAACTGTCAATGGAAATGGGGAACTCATTTTACAAGTTTTTGATAATTGAAAATTGAATGGCTATCGCAGATATTTTAATTCTTGATACTTCTCCCCTCCCTCCCTTCAGAAAAGATCATTGATATAAACACACCACAAATGAAAGACCATCCACCAGTTGGATTGGGTATGAACTTTAGTTTTGACACTTTTTGTAGCCTGGCTGCTAAAGTTATTAGTGTTAAGACAATCCGCAAGTCCTAAAGTTATGACGCCACTCTGTGGTCTCAGAACGTATTAATCTGTGTATCTTACGATTTTTGCAACCTCATAGGTTTTTGTCGGATGCCACTTTTAAACAAATGAGATTATACTTTTATAATGTACATTGTAATGATGTTTAAACAGGAAAAGTGGGCCTGTCCCAATAAGCAATACCTTATCTGGTACCTAATTAAAGTACCAAAATATAAAAGTGTAATTTGTAAAAGCATAAAAGTGTAATTCCGACAAATATCGACATTAACAACAAACATCAATAGAATTTTATCCCACCTTACGTAGATTTGAATCTATCATTTGGGGTTATGCTTATACATTGTCAGAATAATACTCTATCTTTACTTATTCATTGTATTGCATTTTTTCTCTCTTCTTCTTTCTCTCAAGTGACTTATTGACCTCATAAATGAATTGGACCTAACATAAAATGAGTTTAAGCAGGTTTATCCCTTATTGTCAAAACCGGGAGCTGCATGGCAGGGCTTCATTTACCCTGTTCATACTCCAGTTCCACCACTGGAAAATGGAAACAATTACTTTGAATCGGGACCCTTAAGCAGCTTCTAAGAATTGCACTGTTACTAATACTCATACCACAAATAGCTCATTTCAGCCCTAAGACGAAGTCGACATAGCTACGTATCCCTTTCTGCTGCCCAGCTTTTTCAAAGCTACATTATTTACCCCTTTGTATAAAGTTGAAATTTCCTTAAAATTTTACCCTGTTGCCTCTTACCATTCCATTTGGGAATGACCTGCTTTTTGCAAGGTCCAAGATGCAAAGCTCAAACACCCGGTATTTGGTAAATTTGTAGTTTCGGTAGCTTTCAATATGACTTATCAAGCCAGGTTTCTATCGGACGTTTCCTATTTATTGATTTTCACTTTTAGCTAAAACTATATAAATTTATTGAAATTTAAAATAGTCATCCCAAGTATTTCAATACTCTAATGATCAAATCGGTTGAAGTAAACTAAAATGAACTAATAGAATTAGTACACTGCTTGTAAATATATGAAAAGGGTGGGAAATGGAAGTTCATTTTTACGTATAAATGAAGACAAAGGATATATTCCAGTCATATTTAGGTTATTTTCTGATAACTTCCAATGTCACCATTACCATTTGCTTTCATATTATTCGAACTGTAGCTTCCCCTGTGTACATGATAATTTCATCTGGTTGAAAGTTTTAAATTTAATTCAAAAAATTTACTTTTTAATATTCAATTTACATTTACTTTAATTGGTCAAATGTACAAAATTCTAATGTGAATAATTTCTTTGAAAAGAACTACCATTGGGGATTCACTTTTGATTATGACTCATGAATAGACGGATAGTTTCAAGGAGAGGGTTAGTTTTTATTAGCCCTTGAAACACAACACAATGTGCAATAATAATCCAATTTTAATTTTCATGAAAAAAATATCAGACAGTTTACTCCTGAAATTCAGCCATATACTATTCTAATATTTCCTAGAAATTCTTTTTACTTTTTTTGCTACACGCTACTTTTTCTAATTATTTTATTCTAAATACTTTTTTTTAAAGAAATTCACTTTTTTTTAAATTAATTTGTGAAAGCAACCTTGCACACATTCCGTGATCGACGAAGGAAAAGGTTATTAAATATTCCGATTGTAATTTACTAAAAAGTCCCGAAGAAAACCGGTTATAATTTGCTTTAACGAATATTACTGTTTGTGTTCAGCTTCTACAAAACAAGATCATATATTCAGGTACTTTTTATAAGGTCGATGACGTCTTCCTGAGGTTAATATGAGTAAGGGCTAATGTCATGAACGAAATATGCGAGCTCATTCAACTTTGTTTAAAAAAAAAAAAATAGCCAAAAAATGTTAGTTCTACGAGACAACAGTTAGTGTGGAAAAGTTTTGCGCATAGTAATTTATTTAAGCAGAAAAGTCAAAAGGCTCGAGAATGCATCTATAGAGTCGTCTTACTTTGTTTATGATTATTAATATTAAAATTGACCATATTACAAAACTGGTTAAAGGGTAGCGCCTAAAAGGTCCGTTGCCTCTATACCAATAATAATAATAACTATAATAATGATGATAGTAATAATAACAGCTATGTTAATGCAATCACAATCATTTGGTGGGGGAGAGTCACCCACTGCTCACCAGTCAGCAGCTGGAAATGACATTTGGTCCTCAGAATTGGTTTTAGCAGGTTAAGTTTTTTCCCCACCTCAGGTTAATGCCAATCATTATTCCAGGTATGATTTTCGAGACATTTTCTGATTTTATTACATGTAATATCGGCACCTTATTTGACAAAATTCCCTGCCTCATGGTAAGACGGCATAAAGGGTAGGGCAGCCAGGGGCTTCTTCTGGAATCAATGGTTCGATACGATCACCGCTGGAAAGAAAACACACACATAAAAATTAACATGCATTCATGATCTATCTTCCCACAAAAATGTAAATATTATATTTTGCTTGTGAGATCTTGAAAGCTCTGCAGTAGAGTTCTCTAATAAGTAGATAGATAGACATATATTTATTGCAACAAAAGCCACTTTAGGCTATGGAAGAAAAAGGGACACAAAATAATAGCACATGATACTAACACATAAAACAAAATATAAAGTAAGTATGTAAGACGGCACTAGACCATTAAGGTCCAAACCGGCGGTGCTGATCTCCGTTTCATGGCCCTTCAGCCAGGAAGTGCAATGAGGGGCTGGGGGCCAACCATCCTGTGCTTTCAAACACCCTTCCTGCTTACCTTCCCCAGATTTCTCCAGGTACCCGTTTAGAGCTTTGGCAACTCTGGCTGAGCTTACGGAGTCATGCCACTGGCCCCTGTCCCAAACTAAATAACTGGTCACAACTGGGATTGAACCCGTGCCCCTTGGACACATAATTCCCACGCCAACGCGCCAAAAACAAAATATTGTATATACTAACCATAATGCAAAGGTATAACAATTGCAAAACAAAAACAAACATAATAAGGAACATAATACCATAAAACTAATATAGTTACACAAAATGTCGCACACATGATTGATAAATTTTAAATGATTTAAAGCTACCGAGGACCTGGCTAAAAAAAGAAATTATCTCAACCATAGCTCATTAATAAATTTCAACATTCTTTTCTTATCCCGCCTATGGTCCACCCACCAAAAAACTTGCCCTGGGTTGCAATCCAACCCCTCTTCTTAGTGAGAGGATTTCACTTTAATTAAATAATTTAATTAGGATAGATTAGTAGGGGAAAAAACCCTAAAACATCACATTTTTGTAGATGGAAGCTTGAAATCTCTACAGTAAATATCTACAGTACGTATGACATACATCCGACGTTGAATTTTTTTCACCGACCACATTGCCTTTCTTTGACAAAACGAATAAGAGTTGTAATAGAGATAAGTCCTTTGTTAGATTAAATAAAAAAAAGTTTTTTCTACTGAAAGTAAAGAGCAATATTCAAATTAAAGTTTTTTATTGTTTTAAAAAGTAAAGCTGTGAGAAAGAGTCGAACTATAACGTAAAGAGCAAGGCATTGAGAAGGGAACAGCCCCTTTCATTTTCTGAATAATTTCTGTTCGGTTTAAGTTTTAATTTTGATCCTTACTTTCAGTTGAAAAAACTTTTTTATTTAATTTCTGGACATTTTTGAATTTCGTTTTTGAATTTTTTGATTTCGGCTCACCGTGCATAAATAATTAAAACAAAATAATGTATGTTTATTTGTTTTGTTTTTTCGGGGCTAAATGGCTTTCTCTTAGTTTCTTGAAAAAAAGTTTTGAGAAATAGTTTTGATAGTTTTGAGAAAAGGGGTAGAGCTTTTATTTTTTTTACGAACGTTTTTATTCGTAACTAATATACATAATTTACGTAACGAGCTTCTATATTCGTAAATTTTATTACGTACTAGCTGTTGATGTAGCGCTTCGCGCCACACCAACACCTAGTTGGTGGGGACGCTTCGCGCTCCCCAAGCCCCCCGCGTGCGTAAGTCGTTACGCGTCATATTAGTTACGTGCCATTGTAGTTGTGTCCCTGTGTCCCACCTGTGAATATATATATATATATATATATATATATATATATATATATATATATATATATATATATATATATATATATATATATATATATATATATATATATATATATATATATATATATATATATATATATATATATATATATATATATATATATGTTTTTAACTACGTAAAAACTTGCTAATATACAATATTCTTCGCTGTCCCATTGTCTGTGCATATAAACAGATTGTCAGGTTTACTGAATCTTGAAGATGCAACATATAATTGTCCATGGGAAAACAATCCGTATTCAGATGTATACTGCATTTTTCTAATGATTGCCCTTGGGCTTTGTTGATGGTAATTGCTAATCGAATATTCCCTGTGTCCCCGTCGTCATTATATATCCCCCATGTGCCTTTCTGGCGTCCCCGTTGTAGTTTTGTCCCTGTGTCCCGGTCGTCATTTATATTCCCTGTGTCCCGGTCGTCATTTGTGTCCCGGTGTCTCGGTCTGTAATTTCTCTTTGAGTGTCCCGGTCGTCATTTATATTCCCTGTGTCCCGCTTGTCATTTGTGTCCCTGTGTCCCGGTCTGTAATTTCTCTTTGAGTGTCCCGGTCGTCATTTATATTCCTTTTGTCCCGGTGTCCCGGTGTCCCGGTCTGTAACATTCGACAATAGATCAATTGTGTTGTAACTTTGTTCACGATCCCATTTTACACATGTAGAAATAGAAGCAGTACGATTAGGCGAAAGCATTCCCAAATGCTTGAGAAGTTTGTTTGCAATAGATAAGCACAAATCTTCAATCCTAACTAAAGTGCAGTTATAAACTTCTGTTGTAAAGTCCAAGGTCATATCTGACCTTTCTAGCCGTATTCGGTGGAGAATATTCTCGGCCATTTGCGATTTGTATTTCTCCCATAACTCTGTAGGAGATGAAGGAGAGCGACTTTTGCCGGAAGACACGGGCCGTAATGTCATGTCTATGAACCGGCGATTGTCCAGGATGTAAAAGCTGTTGTATCTAATCCCAAGGTGGATTATATATAAATGTAATAAATGACGAATCATTAATCTATAGGCATAATATTTCATTGCGCTGCATTTTCTTATACATTTCTTTGTTAGTGGGTGGATTTATCAATTTAATATTAAAGTGATTAGTCGTCGGCTCCATCCCAAAAAATGATAGGATATTGTAGGGCATCGTAGCATCGATGAGTTTAATAAAACTTCTCTTTGAAACGCCTTCTTATATACTTATAATTACGTCATATACAAAGCGTTTGACGTCATATACAAATCACCGACCATAACGATTGCCACTTCGTTGATAATTGCGTATCAGTAGGCATCAATTCGATTGCTGTTTTGAACAGAAGCACTAAATTATTATTTATGTGGAAAAGATGTTGCAACTGGGAAAAGCTAGTCCTTTCAACGTCGTTTTTTTTTATCATCGGTATCACTTTCAAGTTGTTTGGTTTGTTTTACCTTGACTTGTCTTTCGTCACTATGAAATACATATCGCCAAACCTTTGTTTTTTTTTAAACTAAAATCTGGTAGGCATTGATGACCTTATCCAAGTCAAAATCCCAAACCCAATCATCATCGCTATCATTTTCAGTTTTGATACGTTTTGACTCTCGCTGTCCAGGTTGTTTCAGGCTGCTCTTGTGATTTCTCGGCATGCTTTCTTTTGGTGATTTCTCTTTGAGACGCAAGCCTGTTTTCACGCTGTTGTTGTGATTCCTCGACACGCTTTCTTTTCATACATTCTCTATTAGCCGCAAGCCTGTTTTCACGCTGTTGTTGTGATTCCTCGGCGCGCTTTCTTTTCTTACTTTCTCTATTAGAAGCAAGCCTTTTGGCATTAGCTCTTTGAGCAGCTTCCTCGGCTGTTTCTTCTTAAAGACTTCATATACAGTCGAAAAACATGACGTCAGTCGACAGTCGACAAACATGACATCAGTACACAAACAACCTATATTATATATATATATATATATATATATATATATATATATATATATATATATATATATATATATATATATATATATATATATATAGATACTAGCTGTTCGGGTGGTGCTTCGCGCCACCCCAGCACCTAATTGGGGGGAGGCGCTTCGCGCCCCCCCAAGCCCCCCCCCCCGCACGCGTAAGTCGTTACGCGCCATTGTAGTTGTGTCCCTGTTTCCCACCTGTAATATATATATATATATATATATATATATATATATATATATATATATATATATATATATATATATATATATATATATATATATATATATATACATATATATATATGTATATATATATATATCTTCTATATATATAAAAATAAGTTGTCTGTGGATCTGTGGATCGTGGATCAGGTGACGTCATGTTTCTGTGTCGGCTGACGTCATGAAATTAGTTGTCGTCATTTTTGTTATGACGATGCTTAGTATATTGTAAAACACATTAATTTGGTTAATAATATACCATTTAAAACACCAAAATGAACATGCTGGAGTAGTCACTCGGTGAGAGAGGGTGTCAGAACGGAGAATGAAGGTCCCAGGTTCAAATCCTGGTTAGGCTAAAAAAGGTAAAAAACTAAAAACTAAAAAAAAACTGAAAAAACTAAAAAAAGGCAAAAACTACAAAAAAAAATTAAAACTAATAAAAAAATAAAACAGCCGAAAAACTAAAAAAACTAAAGAAACTAAAAAAAGGAAAAAACTTAAAAAACTAAAAACTAAAAAAAAACTAAAAAAAGGAAAAAACTGAAAAATAGAAGAGAAAAAGAAAACTAATAAAATTAAAAATAAACATAAAAAAAAATAAAAAAGATAAAAACTAAAAATATAGTAAAAAGAAAAAACGAAAAAAAAATAAAAAAGCTAAAAAAAAGGTAAAAACCAATAAAAAACTAAAAAGAAAAAAGGTGAAAAACTAAAAAAAAATTTAATCTAAAAAACTAAAAAAAAACTAAAAAGGTAAAAACTAAAAGAACTAAAAAAGAAAAAAAAACTAAAAAAAGGAAAAAAACTGAAAAATAAAGGAGAAAAAGAAAACTAAAAAAATATAAATAAAAGTAAAAAAACTAAAAAGATAAAAACTTCAAAAAAAACTAAAAAGAACAAGAAATAAACTAAAAAACCTAAAAAAAGGTCAAAACCAATAAAAAAAACTAAAAGGAAAAAAAGGGAAAAAATTAAAAATTTATTTCATCATATACCAATTCAAAAACGAATGTATACCGGGATGACGACCGGGACACAGGGAATATAAATGACACAACTACAACGGGGACGCCGGGGGCACAGGGGGATATAAATGACGACCGGGACACCGGGACACAAGGAATATAAATGACGCCCGGGACGCTCAAAGAGAAATCACAGACTGGGACACCGGGACACAAATGACGACCGGGACACAGGGAATATAAATGACGACCGGGACACAGGGACATAACTACAAAGGGGACGCCGGGGTGCACAGGGGGATATATAAATGACGATGGCGACTCAGGGAATGGTCGATTAGCAATCACCATCAACAAAGCTCAAGGGCAATCATTAGAATCATGAGGTATAGATCTGAATACGGATTGTTTTCCCATGGACCATTATATGTTGCATGTTCAAGAGTCGGTAAACCTGACAATCTATTTATATGCACAGACAATGGGACAGCAAAGAATGTTGTATATTCGCAAGTTTTACGTAGTTAAAAACATATATATATATATATATATATATATATATATATATATATATATATATATATATATATATATATATATATATATATATATATATATATATATATATATATATATATATATATATATATATATATATATATATATATATATATATATATCTATATTCACAGGTGGGACATAGGGACACAACTACAATGGCACGTAACTAATATGGCGCGTAACGACTTACGCGCGCGGGGGGGCTTGGGGGGGCGCGAAGCGCCCCCACCAACTAGGTGTTGGGTTGGCGCGAAGCGCCACCCCAACAGCTAGTATATATATATATATATATATATATATATATATATATATATATATATATATATATATATATATATATATATATATATATATATATATATATATATATATGTTTTTAACTACGTAAAACTTGCGAATATACAACATTCTTCGCTATCCCATTGTCTGTACATATAAATAGATCGTCGGGTTTACCGACTCTTGAACATACAATATATAATTGTCCATGGGAAAAACAATCCGTATTCAGATCTATACCTCTTTCTTCTGATGATTGGCCTTGAGCTTTGTTGATTGTGATTGCTAATCGAACATTCCCTTTGTCCCTGTCGTCATTTATATACCCCCTGTGCCCCCGGCTTCCCCGTTGTAGTTGTGTCCCTGTGTCCCGGTCGTCGTTTATATTCCCTGTGTCTGGGTCGTCATTTGTGTCCCAGTAATCTGTATTCAGATCTATACCTCATTATTATAATGATTGCCCTTGAGCTTTGTTGATGGTGATTGTTAATCGAACTTTCCCTTGTCCCGTTCGTCATTTATATTCCCTGTGACCCGGTCGTTATTTGTGTCCCGGTGTCCCAGTCTGTAATTTCTCTTTGAGTTTCCTGTCGTCATTTGTGTCCCGGTGTCCCGGTCTGTAATTTCTTCAGTCGACAAACATGACGTTAGTCGACAAACAAATTCATGACGACATACAGCTCAATCCTTATAATGATGTCAGTCGACAAACATGACGTCAGTCAACAGACAAACAACTTATTTTTATATATATAGATGAGGGGGCTCGTCCCCTCTTCAATATCTCGCTCTTTACGCTAAAGCTTGAATTTCGTCCCAATTTTTTAATAATGACCCCCGAAGCACAAAGGCCGTAGAATAAATAGTTGAAATTATTAAAAATACATTAGCATAAAGAGCGAGGCATTGAGGACGAGACAAACCCCCTCATATATGGCATAATTTCTGCTCGTCTTAATGCTGCTCCTTACTTTCAGTTGAAAAATTTATTTATTTATTTTCTTATTGTTTTTTTTAATAGTGCGAGAAAACCCTACGTCCCCTTTATGGAAATTCTCTTTCCCCTGATAAATTTCTCCATGGAAAGATCCTCCCCCGTGACCTCCAGCTCCTGTCAACCCAAAAAAATCCCTCTGAAAACTTCTACACAATTCCCAATAACCATTACCGTAAGCAAACAATGGTCAAAGTTCGTAGTTTGCAGCCCCTCCCCCAGGGACTGTGGGGGATTAAGTCGTCCCCAAAGTCATAGTTATCAGGTTTTTCTACTATACTGAACAAAATGACGATGGAGTGGCTTTGGTGAAAAAATAAGGGTGGAAGGGGGTCTGGGTTTCCTCCAATTTTTCGGTAACTTAAAAGGGCACTACAACTTTTAATTTCCATTATAATGAGCATTTTTGTTATATTCTAGGACCACTGGGTCAATTTAATAACCCCTGGGGGAAAAATAAACAAATAATTACGCATCCGTGATTTGTCTTATGGAAAAAATACATATTCCATATTTTTGTAGATAGGAGCTTGAAACTTTTACAGTAGGGTTCTCTGATATGCTGAATATCATTATATTATATAGTGATTTTCATTATAATTCTAAAACTCATAGAGGGTATTTCCATTTATTTTCTAAAATAAGGCAAATTTTCTCAGGCTCGTAGCTTTTGATGAGTAAGACAAATCTTAATGAAATTTATATATTTAAAATCAAGATAAAAATCTGATTCTTTTGATGTATCTATTAATGTCAAAGTTCCTTTTTTTAGAGTTTCGATTACTAATTGGCCGAGTTGCTCCTTATTACAGTTCATTGTCATGAACTATTCAAACAGTTCGTGGTAACGAATTATAGTAAGGAGCGACCCGGCTCAATAGTAACCGAAACTCTAAAAACCGGAAATTTGGTACCATTAGTTACATCAAAAGAATTGAGTTTTAGTGCCGATGTTAGGTATATAAGTTTCATCAAGTTTAGTCTTACCCATCAAAAGTTACGAAACTGAGAATATTGTATTTTATTTTAGAAAATAGGGGGAAACACCACTTAAAATTCGTAGAACCTTAACAAAAATTACACCTTCAGATTCAGCGTATCAAAGAACTCTACAATAGAAGTTTCAAGCTCCTATCTACAAAAATGTGAAAATTTGTATGTCTTGCCACATGACAATTCACGGATGCGTGTTTATTTTCTTGTTTTTTTTTTGTTTTTTATTTCCCAGGGATGATCGTGTTGACCCAGTGGTCCTAAAATATTGCGAGAGGTCCCATTCTAGCTGAAATTAAAAGTTCTAGTGCCCTTTTTAAGTGACCGAAAAAATTGGAGGACACCTAGGCCCCCTCCCACGCTCATTTTTTCCCAAAGTCACCGGATAAAAACTCTGAAATAGCCATTTTATTCAGCATAGTAGAAAAACCTAATAACTGTTTGTTTGAGGACGACTTACTTCCCCACAGTCCCCGTGGGAAGGGCTGCAAGCTAAAAACTTTGACCAATGTGTATATATAGTAATAGTTACTGGGAAGTGCACAGACGCATTCAGGGGGAATTTTTGGTTGGGGGGTGTAGGTTGAGGGTAGGGGGTTATGCCGGGGGAACTTTCCATAGAGGAATCTGTCTTGGGGACAGAGAATTTTCATGAAGGGGGCGCAGGATTTTCTTAGCATCTAGAAAAAAAAACAATGAAAAAAAATTTTCAACTGAAAGTAAGGAACAGCATTAAAACTTAAAACGAGCAGAAATTAGTTCACATATGAGAGATTCACCTCCTCCTAATACCTCACTCTTTACGCTAAAGTAATTTTATTAATTTTAACTATTTATTCTCCGGCCTTTGTGATTCAGGGGTCATTCGTAAGGAATTGGTACAAAATTTAAGCTTTAGTGTAAAGAGCGAGGTATTGACGAGGGGGCGAGCACCCTCATATACGTAATAAAAACATACGAATATGGAAGTTCGTTACGTAAGTTAATTCGTAAGTTATGTATATTTTTACTAATAAAAACGTTCGTAAAATTAAAAGTTCTAGTTGCCTTTTTAAGAAACCAAAAAATTTGGAAGGTAACTTGGCCTTCTCCGCCGCTTCTTTTTTTTTTCTCAAAATATTCCGATCAAAACTATGAGAGAATCATTTAGCCAAAAAATAAATGAATTAATATAATTAATATTAATATATAATATAGTATAATATAATATAATATAATATGATATAATATAATATAATTTATTATAATATATAATATATAATATAATATAATATAATATAATATTAATATAATAAATTAATATGCATAAATTATCATGCAATAAATTAATTTCGTTTTAAATATTTATGTGCGGAGAGCCAAAATCAAAGCATGCAGAAATTCAAAAACGTTCAGAAATTAAATAAAAAAACAAGTTTTCTTAACTGAAAGTAAGGAGGGGCATTAAAACTTAAAACGAACAGAAATTACGCCGTATGTGAAAGGGGCTGTTCCCTCCTCAGTGGCCTGCTCTTAACGTTAATGTTATTTACTGTTTTAAAAAGTAGATTAGAGAGAGATAGTCAAACTTTAGCGTAAGGAGCGGGCCGTTGAGGAGTGAACAGCCCCTTTTATATACGGATTAATTTCTGTTCATTTTAATGTTGCTCCTTACTTTTAGTTAAAAAAAACTTGTTTTTTTAATTTATTGACAGTAAAAAAGAAAATGCAAAATTCTGATAATTTTGAAGACGCAGTTAGTCTTCATCATGAGCCGAAATACTAAAGCCTTATGATTAACCAAAACTATGTTTATACGTAGATGTAATAACTGCCAGATCAATCAACGCTACCGGTCCATCGGCTTATAAAGTTTATTAACAGAGTTCATTCAAAGTATTAAGTTCCTTAATCTTACTTAAATTTATGTTGAATTCTTAATAGCGCTGGTAAAATTTTCTTCTTCTTGCAATTGGAAGCAAAATTTTGCTAAATTTATAATTCTTAGTTAAGTTGGAACAGTTTTTTATTCATCTAAATATAAATGAAATATTGCTGAATTTACGATTATAAAATTTTTCTGGTCTGTCGTCTCCGTACATACGACGTGGAATTTTTATCTTAGACCACACTGCCTTTCCCTGACGAAACGAATTTGCTTTTCAATAGAGACAGGTCCTTTATTAGACATTTAAAAACAAGTACAAAAATTCAGAGAATTTCGAAGAACTGTCAGCTTTCATCATCAGCCGAAATGTAAAAGTATTATAATTAACCAAAACTATATTTATACGTAAATATAATCGTTTTTGGATCACTGAATGTTACTGATCAATTGGCTTATAACGTTCATTAACCATTCGAACTCTTTAGTTTCTTAATGTTGCTTAAATCTATGATGAATTCTTAACAGGGTTGGTAAAATCTTCTTTTTCTTCTAATTGTAAATTAGAATGTTGCTAAATCTATAATTCTTAGTTAAGTTGGCACAATCTTTTTCTTCTTCTTCTTTTTTTCTTCTTTTTTATTAAAGTTATAGCATTTACGTGTAAATTTAGTTTATGTTAATTGCAATACTTTATTATTTCTGCTGATGATGAAGACTGAGTGTGTCTTCGAAATATTCAGAACTTGTGCATTTGTTTTTCTCTGTCTAGTAAAGGATTTATCCCTATTTAAGCTCTTATTCATTTCGCCAAAGAAAGGCAGTATGGTCTGTGTAAAGAATTCACCGTCGTCTATATGGGAATGACAGACTAGGAAGGTTTTACAACTATAAATTCAACGACATTTCGTTTAAAATTAAAAGGAGAAAAAAACTGTACCAACTTACATAAGATTAATGAATATAGCAACATTTTATATACCATTAGAAGAAGAGGAAGAATTTATCAACCCTATCAAAAATTCAACATAAATTTAAGCAAGATTAAGGAACTCAAGACTTTAAATAAGCTCAAATAATGAACTTTTTAAGCTGTGGGTAAAATTCATTGTTTTGGAAGTTATAACGTTTATTTCTGTATAAGTACAGTTTTTTCTCAATTATAATGCTTTAGTATTTGTACTGATGATGAAGACTGACTGTGGATTCGAAATATTCAGAGCTTTTGTATTTGTTTTTCACTGTTCAATAAAGGACTTGTCCCTACTGAAACCCTTATTCGTTAAGTAACATTCGTTAAGCAACGTTAAGTAACAGTAAAAAACGAAGAGTAGTTACTCTGTATAAGAGGGGGTAACGCCAAAGTATTAAAGATCTTCTGCAAGTACTCTTTTTTAAAGAATTGTGAAAAAAGTAAAATCTTATTCCCAAAGCGAGGTTAAGGGAAAGGACATTAACCCTAATATGCGGAATAATTTCTGTTCATTTTAAGTTTTGATGTTGCTCATTAGTTTCAGCTGAAAAAAACTTAGTTTTCTTATTTAAGCCTTAACCATTTTCTATTCATGTCAGGAAATCATCTTCAATTCCTTTCCACCGGTAAATTTATTCATGAATAATCTCTCCTGTTGTTTTCCTGTTCACAGAAAATTCTCATCGTGAAAAATCCTCGCACAGAAAATCCTACCAAAAAATTTGCATATTTACCAATAGCAAATGCTATATTTAAATAATGGGCAAATTGCATATCTTACGGCCCTTCTCCCTAGGGCTGTTCTCCCTAGGGCTGTAAGGGTTTGGGTTATGCAATCCCCAAATAACACAGCTAGATGGTTTTCCTTACTTTTAAAATCAATAGCAGCACTCTTATACACCATGGTATATTTTATCAATCTGTTTTACAATAACATAATCAATAGTTGGCCGTCTTAACATCATGTGGGTACATGACTAACTAACGGCCTATATGATAAGGACCGATTACTGTACTGATCATAATTATCAGTTCATGGTAAAAAAAACAGTAAGTAAGGGGGATGCAGCTCGATAGTAACCAAAATTCTAAGAAAGAAAGTCTAGGTAAGAATAAATACTTCAATGAAATCTATTTTTGATGCTTATTTAGAATACATCAAATTCATCAAGTTTGATGCTACCCATAAAGGGTTAAATAAAATGATTTTAAAGAAATCAGATTGACAAAATTAAAGAGCCTTGCTTTAGAGGTTTTAAGTTCCTATATGCAAAAATAAAAGAATTAGTTTTTTTTGCAAGAAGCAAGATTACGGAAGCGTGTTTTTTGTTTTTTGTTGTGTTTTTCCCCAGGGAAAAACGTATTGAGCTACTTATCCAAGAAATCGGCAGGGGGCTCATTTTGATCTGAACTTCAAAGTTGTAGTGTCCTTTTTATGTGACCATATCTGTATGTATATATATTCAAAAAGGTGACAAAGCCAAATCTCAAGCATGGATTAAGTTATTAATTTTGTCTTTCAGGGATAAGTTGCCACAGATTTTGAACTAGCCAGAAGGCACCATGTGTAACTATTAATGCTCTCAGTACAGTTTCTGTAACTAATTAAATAAAAAAGACTAGTTTTTTAAACTGAAAGTAAGGAACGACATTAAAACTTCAAACGAACAGAAATTACTCTGTATATGAAATGGTTTGTCCCCTCCGCAATCCTTTGCTCTTTACGCTAAAGTTTGACTCTTTGCCACAATTCTGCTTTTTAAAACAATTAAAAGCCTTAGCGTAAAGAGCGAGGGATTGCGGAGGGGACAACCCATTTCATATACAGAGTAATTTCTATTCGTTTTAAGTTTTAATGTCACTCCTTACTTTCAGTTTCAAAAACTATTTTTTTTTATATAATTTCTGAACGTTTTTTAATACATTTTTGATTTGGGCTCTCTGCACATAAATTATTAAATTTCTGCATATAAATAATGAAATTTTCATATTAATTCTTTTTTGGCTAAATGGCTTTCTCTTAGTTTTGATCAGACGATTTTGAGAAATAAGGGGTGCAGAAGGAGGCCTAGTTACCCTCCAATTTTTCGGTTACTTAAAAAGGCAACTAGAACTTTTAATTTTTAACGAACGTTTTTATTAGTTAAAAATATACATAACTATAAATTACGTAACAAACTTTTATATTCTTATATTTTTTTATTATGTATATGAGGGGGTTTGTCCCCTCGTTAATACCTCGCTCTTTACACTAAATCTTAAGTTTTGTCCCAATTCTTTAAGAATAACCCCTGAATCAGAAAGGCCGTAGAATAAATAGTTGAAATTACTAAAAATACTTTAGCGTAAAGAACAAGGTATTTATATCCTCCTAAATACATCATTCTTTATGCTAAAGTATTTTTAGAACCCCTCATATGCGTAATAATCTCTGATCGTTTTAAGTTTTAATAATACTCCTTACTTTCAATTGAAAAAACTTTTCATGTTTATTTTTTCGTTGTTTTTTTTTATAGTAATGCTGGAAAATCCTTCGCCCTTTTCATTGAATTTCTCTTCCCCCATGACGCATTCCTCCAAGGTAAGATCGTCCCACATAGCCTCAACCTCAACCCCACCCCAAACCAAAAAAGTCCCCCTGAAAACGTCTGTGCACCTCCCAATAATCATTACTGTATGTAATTAAATAAAAAAAAACAAGTTTTTTTAACTGAAAGTAAGGAGCAAAATTAAAACTGAAAACGAACAGAAATTACTTCGTATATGAAAGGGGCTGCTTCCTCATCAACGCACCGCTCTTGACGCTAAAGTTTGACTCTTTCTCTCAACTCTTCTTTTTAAAACAGTAAAAAACTTTAGCGTCAAGAGCGGGGCGTTGGTGAGGAAGCAGCCTCTTTCATATACGAAGTAATTTCTGTTCGTTTTAAGTTTTAATTTTGCTCTTTACTTTCATTTAAAAAAACTTGTTTTTTATTTAATTTCTGAACGTTTTTCAATCAATGCATGTTTTGATTTTGGCTCTCCGCAGAGGAATAATTAGAACGAAATTTAAATTTTTTTTTTTTTTTTTGCTAAATGGCTTTCTCATAATTTTGATCGTATGATTTTGAGAAAAAAGAGCGGGGGAGGAAGCCTAGTTGCCCTCCGAATTTTTGGTTAATTAAGATAAAGGCAACTAGAACTTTTAATTTTTTTACGAATCGTTTCTTTTTAGTAAAAGAAATACGTAAGTTATAAATTAGCTTACGTAAAGAAGTTTTGTATTCTCATGTTTTTATTACATATATGAGGGGGTTCGCCCCCTCGTCAGTACCTCGCTCTTTACACTAAAGCTTAAATTTTGTCCTAATTCATTAAGAATGACCCCTGAATCACCAAAGACGTAAAATAAATAGTTGAAATTACTAAAAATACTTTAGCGTGAAGAGCGGGGTATTAGGAGGAGGTGGGCTCCTCATATGGGTAACAGTTTCTGTTCGTTTTAAGATTTAATGCTACTCTTTACTTCCAGCTGAAAAGAACTTTTTCATATTTCCTTTTTCATTGTTTTTTTTTTAATAATGCTAGTACATCCTGCGCTCCCTTCATGGAAATTTTCTTCCACCATGACAAATTCCTCGATGGAAAGCTGCCCCAGCCTATCCCCCTATTCTCAACCCCTCCCCCCAACAAAAAAATCCTACTGAAAACGCCTACACACTTCCCAATGAACATAACTATATGTAAGCACTGGTCAAAGTTTGTAACATGTAGCCCCTCGCACGGGGACTGTGGGGGAGTAAGTCGTCCCCAAAGACACAGTTATAAGGTTTTTCGTATACGCTGAATAAAATGGCTATCTTAGAATTTTGATCCGTTGACTTTGAGAAAATAATTAGCGTGGGAGGGGGCCTAGGTGCCCTCCAATTTTTTTGGTCACTTAAAAAGGGCACTAGAACTTTTCATTTCCGTTAGAAGGAGCCCTCTCACAACATTCTGGGACAACTGGGTCGATACGATCACCCCTGGGAAAAAGAAAAAAAATAAAAAAAAATAAACACGCATCCGTGATCTGCCTTCTGGCAAAAAATACAAAATTCCACATTTTTGTAGATAGGAGCTTGAAGCTTCTACAGTAGGGTTCTCTGATACGCTGAATCTGATGGTGTGATTTTCGTTAAGATTCTATGACTTTTAGGGGGTGTTTCCCCCTATTTTCTAAAATAACGCAAATTTTCTCAGGCTCGTAACTTTTCAAACAGTTCGTGGTAACGAACTGTAGTAAGGAGCGATCCGGCTCAATAGTAACCAAAACTCTAAAAAATTGAATTTTGATATAAATAGCAACATCAAAAGAATCGCATTTTAATGCTGATTTTAAATATATAAGTTTCATCAAGTTTAGTCTTAGCCATCAAAAGTTACGAGCCTGAGAAAATTTGCCTTATTTAGGAAAATAGGGGGAAACGCCCCCTAAAAGTCGTAGGATCTTAACGAAAATGACACCATCAGATTCAGCGTATCAGAGAATCTTACTGTAGAAGTTTCAAGCTCCTATCTACAAAAATGTGGAATTTTGTATTTTTTGCCAGAAGACAAATCACGGGTGCGTGTTTATTTGTTTGTTTGTTTTTTTTTTTGTTTTTTTTTTTTTTTTTTTTTTTCCCAGGGGTCATCGTATCGACCAAGTGGTCCTAGAATATCGCAAGAGGGCTCATTCTAACGGAAATGAAAAGTTCTAGTGCCCTTTTTAAGTGACCAAAAAAATTGGAGGGCATCTAGGCCCCCTCCCACGCTCATTTTTTTCCCAAAGTCAACGGATCAAAATTTTGAGATAGCCATTTTGTTTGGCATAGTAGAAAATCTTAATAACTATGTTTTTGGGGATGACTTACTCCCCCATAGTTCCTGGGGGAGGGGTTGCAAGTTACAAACTTCAATTAGTGTTTACATATAATAATGGTTATTGGGAAGTGTACAGACGTTTTCAGGGGATTTTTTTGGTTTTGGGGGTAGGGTTGAGGGAGGGGTCTATGTGGGAGGATCTTTCCTTGGAGAAATATGCCATGGGGGAAAACAATTCAATGAAAAGGGTGCAGGATTTTCTAGCATTACTATAAAAAAAAAAAAAACAATGAAAAAATAAACATGAAAACGTTTTTTCAAATGAAAGTAAGGAATAGCATTGAAATTTAAAACAAACAGAGATTATTACGCATATGAAGGGTTCTAAAAATACTTTAGCATAAAGAGCGGGTTATTTAGGAGGAGATAAATACCTCGCTCTTTATGCTAAAATATTTTTAGTGATTTCAACTATTTATTCTACGGCCTATTTGATTCAGGAGTCATTCTTAAAGAATTGGAACAAAACTTACGATTTAGTGTAAAGAGCGAGGTATTAACGAGGGTACAAACCCCCTCGTACACATAATAAAAATATAAGAATATAAAAGTTTGTTACGTAAGTTAATTCTTAAGTTACGTATATTTTTTACTAATAAAAACGTTCTTTGAATATTAAAAGTTCTAGTAGCCTTTTTAAGTAACCGGAAAATTGGAGGGCAGCTAGGCCTCCTTCCCCACCCCTTATTTCTCAAAATCGTCTGATCAAAACTAAGAGAAAGCCATTTAGCCAAAAAAAAAATAATATACTAATTTCATTTGAATAATTTATGTGCGGAGAGCCAAAATCAAACATGCATTAATTCAAAAACGTTCAGAAATTAAATAAAAAAAACTAGTTTTTTTAACTGAAAGTAAGGAGCGACATTAAAACTTAAAACGAACAGAAATTACTCCGTATATGAAAATGGTTGTCCCTTCCGCAGTCCCACGCTCTTTACGCTAAAGGTTTTAGTTGTTTTAAAAAGTAGAATTGTGGCAAAGAGTCAAACTTTAGCGTAAAGAGCGAGGGACTGCGGAGGGGACAACCCATTTCATATACGGAGTAATTTCTGTTCGTTTTAAGTTTTAATGTCGCTCCTTACTTTCAGTTAAAAAAACTAGTTTTTTTTATTTAATGATATTTAAGACTAAACTTGATGAAACTTATATTTTTAAAATCAGCATTAAAATGCAACTCTTTTGATGTAGCTATTAGTGTCGAAATTCCATTTTTTAGAGTTTTGGTTACTATTGAGCCGGGTCGCTCCTTACTACAGTTCGTTACCACGAACTGTTTGAACACTGGACAAAGTTTGTAACTTGCAGCCCCTCCCCCAGGGACTTTGGGGGAGTGAGTAATTCCAAAGACACAGTTATTATGGGTTTTGACTATGTGGAACAAAATGGCTATCTCAAAATTTTGATCTGTTGACTTTGGGAAAAAATGAGCGTGGGAGGGGGCCTAGGTGCCCTGCAATTTTTTTTGTCACTTAAAAAGGGCACTAAAACTTTTCATTTCCGTTAGAATGAGCCCTCTTGCGAGATTCTAGGACCACTTGGTCGATACGATGACCCCTGGGGAAAAAAAACAAACGAACAAATAAACACGCACCCGTGATCTGTCTTCTGGCAAAAAAAAACGAAATTCCACATTTTTGTAGATAGGAGCTTGAAATTTTTGCTATAGGGTTCTTTGATACGCTGAATTAGATGGTGTGATTTTCGTTACGAAAATCACACCAAAAATCGTATGACTTTTAGAGGGTGTTTCCCCCTATTTTCCAATATAAGGCAAATTTTCTCAGGCTCGTAACTTTTGATGACAAAGATTAAATTTGATGAAACTTATATATTTAGAATCAGTATGAAAATTTGATTCTTTTGATGTATCTTTTAGCATCAAAATTCCGTTTATTAGAGTTTCGTTTACTATTGAGCCGGGTCGCTCCTTACTACAGTTCGTTACCACAAACTGTTTGATAACGCTAAGGGTATTAAGGTGAAACTTCTAGGGAACACTTATGGAGAGCTCCAATTAAAAAAAACAACAACACACATATGCTGGTATTCAAAAGGTCATATAGTCAATATAAAGGGCAGCACTTCTCTATAATAGCTAGCAATATCAATCAAAATTTTAAAAAAGCAAATTTGACTGAAATTTAAAAGCTCTGGTGCTCTTTTTTAGAGTTAAAAATGAGTGGAGGGCAAGTTCCACTCCTTCCAAGTCCATTCATCCCCAAAACACATCCAATCAAAATTATGAGAAGAAAATTGTGAGAAGTTTTGTTCAGCATAGTAGAACGGTCCAGTAACTATGTCTATAGGAATAATGGGCATATCCACCTCCCACAGTCTATTGTCCATTTGCTTAAAAAGGAACCTTTGGGTTCTCTTTCGTCTGCAACAATCGGTACTGAAGAATCCATGGTTTCATTATAAAGATATTACCATCAGTGCTGGGGTTTTTTGTTTTATAATATTCCCATTTATACACCGATTGTTGCAAAGGAAAGGAACCCATGGTTTCAATATAAACATTTACTCTGGTTTTGCGTTCTAAAGTTATTACCATCAGTGCTGGGAGTTTTGTTTTATAATGGGAGTTTTTCTTATTTATTTTATTGTTTAAATATATTTTTTTCATTGTGTTTTAGTTGTTCGTATTCTTTGTTTTTGTTTGTAATGTCTTGAAAAGTCTTAAATTGTCGGTTGTAAATTCATTTTTTCCGTTGAGAAAGGCTCCGAGACTTGAGGCCGAGACATTCGGAGTAATTAAGTTTTTTTAGCTAAAGTGTAGTTATTATATTTTATTTTTTGTTCACTGCTTTGTCGAAATTAAACTGTTTTCTCTTTGCTCAATTTTTCGTAAATATTATTATCAGTTGTAAATTTGTGTGTTTAATTTGTGGTCGAAGTTATTCTAGAAGAAGATTTGTGACTTCGCAGAACAATATTTCTGTTCTTCCTAATGTTTTGTATTTAGCTCCGCTCACAGCTATTTTGAATGAAAGTGATAAGAAGCAGATTAGAAAGCCTTTTTTTGGTATGCGAAGCTTCTTCTGAGTACTCCGATATGGTCCCTAAACACCGTACTGAACAAAGTTCTTGACCCGATCGTACAGCTGGATAATTTATTTGTAGAATTGTCGTCAAAAGAGCTTTGCCAGCCTTGGAGTGGTTAAGTTTTTTGAAAAGTCTAGTTTATTCGTGTTATATTTTCTATACAATTGTTCCTATTCTTGAATGGGTCTTTCTTTCTTTTTTTTTTCTTTTTTATGCTTCATCGCCATGCCTTTGTGTTATTAATGGGTAAAATATATATTCATTCATTCTAATAACTAATTGTAATTACCCGTGGTTCTTTGTTTCTTATCTTTTTTTCTTCGTTGCTTCAGACTGCCATTGCAACATAATGGATTTCAGTTGCGGCATTTGAGAGTTCACTAAGGTGGCTCACTGTTCTGACACAGGGAATATGATGCAGGGAATATGCAATATAACAGACCAAGGACAGTTAATTCTCTCAACTGTCTTACTGAAAATACTGACCAAGATCATCTTGTGTCTTTAACCTGCCCCTCGAAAAGTCTATATAGATTCTAATTCTTGTTTCAGTGTCCCAGCATGCATAATTAGGTCATTTTGCCGGGCTCTAATTTTGATTTAAACCTTACGTGTAGATTATCTGATATGCTGATTGTATTTCATCTTCGTTTTACCCATCTAAATATTTGAATTAATAAATTTCATAGTTTTGCCAAAGATTCTGTGCTATAATAGCCTCCGCTGTTTTCGGGCTAGGGATTGCGCCGGTTTGGGTAATGCTTTCCGCCGAAAACCTGGCAACTATGGCAAGCTGTGGTTTCTCTCCTTATAGATAAACCGGTAAAGTCAGCTTTTGGTGTTGCGCCAACAAAAATGTTCATTATGTAGATAATACTTAGTTAATGTTTTCTTGCTATGGAATTCAATGCAACAGGTATGCCAATGTTTTTAAGATAAATCAAAAAATGTTTTGAATCACTAACATTTGTCTTGAAATCTATTAATGGGTTTTGTAACTGTTTCTCTATTGTGGTTCACGCGGGAATCACTCATTCCATGCTGGAATCACGATAAGTGTCTATAAGACAGCCAAATCGTTTGTACTTTCTGGTGGTTTTGACTTCGTGTCTGTGCTACAAATTGGGAAATTGAACTGTAACTAGGATTCTCAACTGCCTACGGTTTTTCCTTACAATTTTAAGTAATTGAAAATATCAGATTCATTACAGTTTTGCCTTTTGCCCAGGCCAAATTATAATCACACTTGTCGATAAAATAAAATTTTCGCACGGCCACAGCGCCAATTATGGTCTTTAGACATGACAATGGCGCAAATAATGACAATAGTGCAAATACTGTCGTGTTTCAAACGATGATTCACTGAAACTACATCTTTAAGTCTTCTGCTAAGCTGATATTACAGATAGAAAATTATAAATCGTAAATCTTGCTATGCTTCCTCCTCCTCCATCCTTCGACCTTAGTCCTAATGTTTTTAGTGCTCCAAGAAAGCTTTTTTTAATCAAACGAGCCTTGTGTTTTAAGATTCGTTCTTACACGATTGGACCAAAAACTGAGACTTTGGCGTAAAGAGTGAGGAGGAGAGTGAGGTACTCCTCGTATACGTAACAATTTTTATTCGAAAAATTTTGTTTTTATATTTCATATCTGTTAATTTTTAAAATAATACTGGGAAATCACCCTCCAAGAAAAATCCCCCAACAAAAGAATTTTCTCCGTCGGGATTTCCTCCCACGACAACTGTCCCTGGAAAATCATCGTCTCGAAAATTTTGGTATTTATCCGAATATATAAATAATGGACAAATTTTATAACTTACGCCCCTTTCCCAAGAAACTTTTGAAAGTTAAATCATCCCCAGAAGCACAGTTATTCGACCTTCCAACTATTCTGAATAAAATGGCTATCTAAAATCTTTAATCAGATGATTTTGGGAAAAAAGCACTGAAGGGGGGCCAGTTGACCTCCATTCTTTTTGGTCAGTTAAAAGTGACACTAGAAATATTGGTTTCTGTTTGTTTGAGTCCTCTCCTGATCTTCTAGGAACATAGGTGCAATACCAGGAACATGGGTCCCAAAGGAACATAAATCCCGATCTTCTAGGAACATAGGTGCAATACTATTACCCCTATGAAAAAACAGAAGAAAATAAGACAAACACTATTGAACACATATATGTGTGGAATCATTATATGGTTAGAATCAGAATAAAAATGATTTTTTTTTTATTTTTTACTGTTATCAAAATTCCGTCGTTTAGAGTTTCGGTTACTATTTGGACGAGTCGCTCCTTGATCCTCCGTGTCCCAAGTATGGTCGATTTATCATATCTGATCGATTTATTTATATTTCTATATACAGTAAATTTTCGATTTATGTATTTCAAAAGGCAATCGTTTAGCAAACCATTTGCAAGTACTATTTTGGCTATATTTTCTTGGTTAAAAATGCTTTCACTTAATCATTCAACTCGTCTTTAGCTTAAGCATGAAGGGGTGAGAATAACCTCAATCCTTCACCAATATCCTCTTCTCTTTTTAACCCCCTTTGACCAATTACCTGAATGTATTTAAGTATAGGTTTCTAAACGAGGTCGTAACGTATATATAAAAAAAAAACAATTTGATTTCTGTTTAGGGTAACCCATTTTGCTTTATTCGCCACTCGTTTTCAGACAAAATAATGAAATTTCACTACTGAACGATTAAGGTTTAACTGTTATTTCATAATAAAAACAATATTTTGCGACTAGTATACCTGCAAATACGTCCGGACTTAGTTCAGTTAGGAGGGACTTAGTTCAATATGCCGCTAGCATATTCATGCTACAGCGATAAAATGTTACTAGCTCATCCTACCAAGCAATTCCAGAAGGGGAGGATTGTGATTAGAGATAAATTTAAACACATCAAGAGTTATTTCTGAGAGGTTGTAATGAAAATGCTACGTTTCTTTGAGCCAGGACTATGCATTTTTACGCCACCGTGATAATATGTCGCTGACCCACCACTAGAAAGCACTTACAGCGGAACCCCTAACATCCAATTCCAACCGGGGGTCCCCTAGCAACCAATTAATGAGGAGAGGATTATTATTAGATAAATTTAAACCAAATTAAGAGTTATTTCTGGGACGGTATAATGGAAATACTACGTTTCTCTGAGCCATGGTTATTCATATTCACACGCCACGATGACAATTTGTGGCTAGCCTACCCTAGCGAAAAAACTCAGGGAGAGGAGGATTGTTATTAGATCCCTATCGGACCCTATCAAAGAATTCCAGCCAGACCCTCTAACATGCAATTCCAATAGGGGCCCCCCTAGCAACCAATTAATGAGGAGAGGATTATTATTAGAGATAAATTTAAACCAAATTAAGAGTTATATCTGGGATGGTATAATGGAAATACTACGTTTCTCTGAGCCATGGCTATTCACATTCACACGCCGCCATGACAATTTGTGGCTAGCCTATCCTAGAAAAAAACTCGGGCCTATCCTAGCAAAAAAAGGAAGAGGAGGATTGTTATTTGAGATAAATTTAAATCATATTAGTAGTTATTTCTCAGAGACCCTAATCAAAATGCCTAATTTCTTTGATTGGATATTAGATTTCAGTCCTCCCTCCGCTGAAAGTTTTTAAAACCCACCTTAACTGTAAGCTCTAGAACATGTTAGTCAAAGCAATTTACGACACCGTGTCACACTATGGATGGCACACGGTACCCTTGGCCATCCCTCAACTTGATGCCCTACACGGCAATTCACGTCACCGTGACAATATGTGGCTGCTTCCCGTGACAACCCTATGATACTAATTATCATTCCTACATTTTTTCAGATATTTTCTTAACAGTATTATGCTTAAAGTCCATTGATTCGTGTTTTATATAAGCCATCCCTCAATGCAATGCCCTCCATCGAAATTCACGCCTCCACGCCGATACTTGGCTGGCTTGTGACATCCGTATCATGCGTATCATTCCAAAGACATTTTCTGAATATTTTCTTGTTAAAAATCATGCAATAAATCCAATATTTCGTTTTTTTGTGAGCCAACCCTCTGGAATATACCATATCATTTCACCATGTTCATTATGTTAGTCAAACTTTCTCTGTGCTAATTTTTTGTTCCTGAAACTTGTTTCATGTTTGTTTTTCTCTTTGTGAGACTTGTACATTGATTTTTGATGAATACATTGATTTTTGTACATTGATGAAATTTGATTCATGGAACTACTTGCGTGCTGATTTTTGTATGTGAAACCTGTTGAGTTCTGATTTTTGTTCGTAGAAACTTACGAGTGCTGATTTTTTTCATGCAACCTGTTAGATGTTGATTTTTCTCTTCGTGAAACTTTTACATTGATTTTACTCCTCGTGAGGAGTAATATATTTATATAAATTATAAATTATATACATAATTTTTGTTCGTGCAACTTATTGCGTGCTGATTTTTGTTCGTGAAACTATTTGCTTGTTGATTTTCTCTTCGTGAAATTTGTACATTGATTTTATTTCTCCTTGCCAAACTGATTTTTTTCATAGAGCTAGTTACTGCATGTTTATTTTTCCCATTGAAACTCATTGATTCAACTTGTTTGATGCTGAATTTTGTCCGTGGCGTTTTGATTTTTGTTCGTGAAACTTTTTGCGTGTTGGTTTTTCTCTTTGTGAAACTTTTAGATTGATTAGTCTCCTCGTAAAATTTATTTTCTTCATGGAACTTGTAGATTTCTTGTTTTGCTCTTGGAGCTTGTTGAATGGTGATTCTTGTTCGTGAAACTTGTTGCATGTTGATTTTTCTCTTTGTGAAACTCGTACAATGATTTTTCTCCTCATGAAACTAATTTTGGCCATTACACTTGTTGCATGCTGATTTTTGTTTATGGAATTTATTCCGTGCCGTTTTTTGTTCGTGAAACTTGTTGCATGTAGATTTTCCTTTTTCTGAAAACTTGTATATTGATATTTCTCCTCGTAAAATTAATTTTGTTCATGGAACTTGTTTTGTGTTGATTTTGTTTGTTGACCTTGCTGCGTGTTGATTTGTTTTTTGTTCTTGACACTTGTTCCATATTGACTTTTCTCTTTGTGAAACTTGTACATTGATTTTTCTCCCCGTGAAACTGATTTAATTCTTGGAACATGTTGCATGCTGATTTTTGTTCGGGGAGCTTATTGCGTGCTGATTTTTGTTCCTGAAACTTGTTGTTTGCTGATTTTTCTCTTCTTAAAACTTGTACATTGTTTTTTCTCCTCGTGAAACTGATTTTATTTATTCAGCTTGTTGCGTGCTGATTTTTGTCCATGGAACTTGTTGCTTTTTGATTTTTTGTCTTTGTGAAATTTGTACATTTATTTTACTCCTCGTGAAACTTATTTTGTTTATAGAACTTGTTATTTGCTTATTTTTGTTTGTGGAACTAGTCGCCTCCTGATTTCAGTTCGTGAAACTTGTTGATTTTTCTCTTCGTAAAAATTGTACATTAATATTTCTCCTCGTGAAATCGATTATTCATGGAACTTGTTGTGTCTGATTTTTTCTTAAAACTCGTTGCACGTTAATTTTTCTCTTCGTGAAATTTATACATTGAGACTTGTTGCGTGATGATTTTCGTTCGGAGAACTTATTGCGTACTGTTTTTTGTTCGTGAAAATTTAAGGACTTTGATTGTTCTTTTTGCAAAACTTCTAAATTTATTTTAATCCTTGTGAAAATGATTTTTTTTTCATGAAACTTATTGCGGGCTATTTTTTGTTCGTAGAACTTGTTAACTGCTGATTTTTGTTCTTGAAACAACTTATTGTATGTTGGTTTTATCTTCCTAAAACTTTTACATTGATTTTTTCTCCTCGTGAATTCGATTTTTGTCGTGGAATTTATTGCTTGCTGATTGTTGTTCTTGAACAAGTTGATTTTTCTCTTTGTGAAACTCGTATATTGGTTTTTCTCCTCGTGAAATTGATATTGTTAATGGAACTTGTTGCGCGCGGATTTTCGTTTATTGTACTTGCTGCGTGTTGATTGTTTTTGTGAAACTTGTACCTTGATTGTTCTCCTCGTGAAAGTGACTTTGTCCATGGAACTTGTTGCTTTCTGATGTTCGTCCGTGGAACTTGTTGCGTGCTGATTTTGTCTGTGAAATTTGTTACAAGCAACATTTTTCTCTTCGTGAAACTTGTATATTTATTTTTCTCCTCATGGAACCGATTATGTTCGCGGAACTTGCTGCATGTGTATTTTTCTCTTCCTGAAACTTGTAAATTGATTTTTCTCCTTGTAAAAGTGATGTAGTTCATGTAACTTCTTGCGTACTCACAAATGTTTGTTGAACTTGTTGAGTGCTGATTTTTGTTCGTTGACACTATTGAGTGCTGACTTTTGTTCGTAAAGCTTGTTACATGTTGATTTTTCGCTACGTTAAACTTGTACATTGATTTTTCTCCTCGTGAACTGATTATGTTCAAGGAACTTGTTGCATGTTTATTTTTCTCTTCATGAAATTTGAACATTGATTTTTTCCATCTAAAAGGGATTTAGTTCATGGAGCTTTTTGCGTGCTGATTTTTTTTCGTGGAACTTGTTGCGTGCTGAATTTTGCTCCTGAAACTTATTGCATGTTGTTTTTCCCTTCGAGAAACTTGTAAATCGATTTTCTTCTCTTCGTGAAACTGGTTTTGTTCTTGGAAATTGTTGCGTGCTGGAATTAATTTTTCTCTTCGTGAAACTTGTATATTGATTTTTTCCTCGTAAAAGTGATTTGGTTGGAACTTTTCGATTGAAAATTTGGAACTTTTCGCATGCGGATTTGTGTTCGCGGAACTAATTTTTATCTTTATTGTTTATTTCCCCTTCCTGAAACTTGTATATTGATTTTTCCCCGTGAAAGTGATTTGGTTCATGGAGCTTCTTGCGTGCTGGTTTTTGTTGGTGGAACTTGTTGAGTGCTGATTTTTGTTCTTGGAAACTGTTGAGTGCTGATTTTTGTTAATGGAATTTGTTGAGTGCTGAGTTTTGTTCGTGGAACTTGTTGCGTGTCGAATTTTGTTCGTGAAACTTGTTGCATGTTGATTTTTCTCTTTGTAAGACTTTTAGCTCGTTTTTTTTCGCAAAAATGATTTTTCTCATGGGACTTGTTGCGTGTTTCTGTTTTGTTTTTGGAACTTGTTGCATGCTGATCTTTGTTCGTGAAACTTGTTACATTTTGATTTATCTCTTTGTGAAAGTTGCACATTGATTTTACTCCTAGTGAAACCTATTTTGTTCACGACACTTGTTGGAACTTATTTGGGGAACTTATTTCTTGTTGTTTTTTCTTTTTGTGAAACTTGTATATGGATATTTCTCCTTGTGAAGTTGATTTTGTTCATGAAATTTGTTGTGCACTGATTTCTGTTTGTTTACCTTGATGTGTGTTGACTTTTTTGTTTATGAAACTTGTTCTGTGTTGATTTTTCGCTTTGTGAAATTTTTACATTAATTTTTCTTCTCGTGAAACTGATTTTGTTCATGGAACTTGTTGCACGCTTTTTTTTGTTCGGGGAACTTGTTGCGTTCTGGTTTTTATTCCTGAAACTTGTTGCTTGTTCATTTTTCAATTTTAGAACTTCTACATTGTTTTCTCTTCTTGTGAAACTATTTTGCTAATGAAACTTGTTGCTTGCTGATTTTGGTTCGGGGAAGTTGTTGTGTGCTGAATTTTTGTTCCTGAAACTTGTTGCTTGTTGATTTTTCTTTTCTTAAAATTCTAACATTGTTTCTTCTCCTTGCAAAACTTATTTTGTTTATGTAAATTGTTGCGTGCTGATGTTTGTTCCTGAAGCTTCTTGCGTTCCTATTTTTGTTTGTGAGACTGGTTGCCTGTTGATTCTTTGTCTGTATCAAACTTTTACATTGATCTTACTCCTCGTAAAACTGATTTTGTTCATGGAACTTGACGAGTCCTGATTTTGGTTTGTGGAACATTTTACGTGTTGATTTTTTCTCCTCGTGAAACTGATTTTGTTCGTGCAACTTTTGCGTGCTGATTTTTGTTTGAGGAACTTAATCCGTGCTGATATATGTTCATGAGACTTGTTGCATGTTGATTTTTCTCTTTGTGAAACTTGTATAATTATTTTTCTCCACGTGGAATTGACTTTGTTCATGAAAATTGTTGCTTGCTGATTTTCGTTCGTGAAAATTGTTGCTTGTTGATTTTTTTCCTCCCAAAACTTTTACACCGTTTTTACTTTTTGAAAAGCTGATTTTGTTCATGGAACTTGTTGCTTGCTTATTTTAGTCCTTAGATTTTGTTGCCTGCTCGTTAGTGTTCGTGAAACTTGCTGCATGTTGATTTTTTCTATTTGTGAAACTTGCACGTTGATTTTTCTCCTCATGAAACCGATTTGGTCCATAGATCTTGTTGTCTGCTGATTTTTGTTCGTGGAATTTGTCACTTCCTGATTTTATCTCATGAGACTTATTGCATATTGATTTTTCTCCTCGTTAAAATGATTAGACATTGAAACATTTCATCTTGCGACTGATCATTCGTGGCACTTGCTGCGTGCTGATTTTTTTTTCTCATAGAACTTGTTACATGTTGATTTTCGTCTTCGTGAAACTTGTGCATTGATTTCTCTCCTTTTGAAACTGATTTTATCTACGGAACTTGTTGTATGCTGATTTTTGTTAGTAGAACTTGTTGCTGGCTTTTTTTCTTTAAACTTGTTACATGTTGATTTCTCTCTTCGTGAAACTTGTACATTGATTTTCTCCTCGTGAAACTGATTTTATTCATGGTTCTTGTTGCGTGCTGATTTTTGTTCGTGAAACTCACTGAATGTTAATCTTTTCTTCGTGAAAGTTGTACGTTGATTTTTCATCTCGTGAAAATGATTATTCATGGAACTTAATGCGTGGTGATTTTTCTTCTTAGAACTTGTTATATGCTAATTCTTCTTATGATGAAATTTGTATGTTGATTTTACTCCTTTCGAAACTGATTTTATCCATGGAACTTTTTGTGTGCTGATTTGTGTTCCTGGAGCTTGTTGCGTGCTTGTTTAATCGTGAAACTTGTTAAATGTTTATTTTTCTCTTCGTTAATTGTGTACATTGGTTTTTCTCCTCGTGAAACTGATTTTGTTCATGGTTCTTGTTGCATGCTGATTTTTGTTTGTGGAACTTGTTGCTTGCGGATTTTAGTTCTTAAAAGTTGGTGTACGTCGATTTTCCTCTTCGTTAAAATTTACTTATTTATTTTTCTCCTAGTGAAACCGATTTTATTCATGGAACTTTTTGCAGCCTGTTTTTTGTTCGGGAAATTTTTCGCGTGCTATAATTTGTTCGTGAAAGTTTTTGCACGTTGATTCTTCTCTTCTTGATTCTTCTTTTCTCTTTTTGAAACTTGTAAATTGATTTTTGTCCTTGGAACTTGTTGCTTGCTGATTTTCTTCATGAAACATTGTTTTTTCTTCTCGTGAAACTGATTTTTGTTCATGGAACTTGTGTCCTGCTGAATTTTGTTCTTGGAATCAGTCCCATCCTGATTTTAGCTCGTGAAACTTGTTGTATGTTGATTTTTTCCTCGTGAAACCTGTTCATTGATTTTGAAATTGATTTTGTCTATGAAACTTTGAAATTGTAGCGTGCTTAATTTTTGTGAAACTTGTTACACATTGCTTTTTCTCTTTGTGAAACTTATACATTGATTTTTCTCCTCTAAGATTGATTTTGTCCGTGGTTCTCGTTGCATGCTGATTTTTGTTTGTGAAACTTTTTGCTTGCTGATTTTTGTTCTTTAAACTCGTTGCACGTTGACTTTTCTCTTCGTAAAATTTGTGCATTGATTTTTCTCCTAATAAAACAGATTTTATTCATGGAACTTGTTGCGTATTGATTTTTGTTCGGGGAATTTGTTGCGTGTTGTTTTTGTTCGTAAAACTTCTTGCACGTTGATGCTTCTCGTCGTGATTCTTCTTTTTTCTTTTTGAAACTTGTACACTGATTTTCCTCCTCGTGTAACTGATTTTGTTCATGGAAGTTATTGCGTGCTGATTTTTGTTCTTGGAATTTGTCCTATCCTGATTTAAGTTCGTGAAGCTTGTTGCAGTTTTATTTTCCCTTCATGAAACTTGTACATCGATTTTTTTCCTCGTGAAACTGATTATTCATGGAATTTAATTTGTGGTAATTTTTGTTCGTGGAACTTGTTACATTTTGATTTTTTTCTTCATGAAACATGTACATTGGTTTTTCCCCTTGCAAAACTGATTTTATCTATGGAATTTATTGCGTGTTGATTTTTGTTTGTGGAACTAGTTGCGCGCTGCATTTTGTTCGTGAAACTTGTTACATGTTAATTTTTCTCTTCGTGAAACCTTTAAATTGATTTTTCTCCACGCGAAACTGATTTTGTTAATGGAACTTGTTGCATGTTTATTTTTCTCATCGTGAAACTTGTACATTGATTTTTCTCCTTTTGAAAGTGATTTGGCTCTTGGAACTTCTTGCGTGCATATTTTTGTTCGTAAACTTGTTGAGTGCTGATTTTTGTATGTGAAACATGTTTCATGTTGATTTTTCTCTTCGTGAAATTTGTACATTGATTTTACTCCTCGTAAAACTGATTTTGTTCACGGAACTTGTTGATTGCTGAATTCATAGAACATATTGCGTACTGATTTTATTCGTGAATTCAACATGTAACAGAAAGAATCAATGCAAGAGAAAGAATCAACATGAAATAAGTTTCATAAACAAAAGGGGTTCGCATCAAGATCCACAAACAAAAATCAGAACACAAGAAGTACCATGAACAAAGTGCATTTCACGAGGAGAAAATCAATGTATAAGTTTCACGAAGTGAAAAATCTACATGCAACAAGTTTCACGAACAAAAACGAAATCAGCACGCTCAAGTTCCATGAACAAAATTAAGATTTAACAAGTTTCATGAACAAATTCAATTTCACGAGGAGAAAAATCAATGTACAAGTTTCACGGAGAGAAAAATCAACATGTAACAAGTTTCACGAACGAAATGCAGTACGCAACAAGTTCCACGAACAAATATCATCACGCAACAAATTCCATTGATAAAATCAATTTCACGAGGAGCGAAATCAAGGTACAAGTTTCACAAAAAAAAATTAACATGCAACAAGTTCACGAACAAAACAAGTTTAACGATTAGAAAGATCGATGTAAAAGTTTCACGAAGAGAAAAATCAACATGGAACAATTTCCGTGAACAAAAATCTGCATGAGTGTTTTCCTCCCAATTTAAAAATCATACAGATCCAAAACGTAGAATAAACTGGCTATTGTCAATGACCAGCCATAGATTACAACGGTGGCTCTTGCATAAAATAATTTGACGGAAGTTGGAGTGGAATTGGCGGGATCAAAATTTTGAAATTAGATGAATTATGGACGGAAGATGGGGGAGGGGCCATATTTGGAATCGGTTGAACCGGGATTGAAACTAGTAGAATCGGCAGTAGAACCGCTGTAACCAAGGCTCAGAAATGGGGGAAAGGAATTTGATTTCACGTTATTAAAAAAAATTGAAAAAATGTGTTAGGAATGATGATGGTGTGCCATAGGGTCAGTCATAGTGTGACACGATGGGGTGAAATGACTCGGTATATTATGGAAGGTTGGCTTTCAAAAAACAAGAACCAATGGATTTAATGCATGATTTTTAACAAAAAATATTTGGAAAATGTCTTACAAATATGAATATGTATCATAGGGATGCCACGAACCGTTCACATATTGACATCTTGGCGTGAATTTCCATGGAGGGTATCGCATTGAGGGGTGGCTTTTACAAAATACGAATCAATAGACGTTAAGCATAATTTTATTGAGAAAATATCAGCAAAATGTTGTAGGAACAATGGGTATCACAGGGTTGTCACTGGAGGCAGCCACATATTGTCATGGTGACGTGAATTGCCGTGGAGGCCATCACGTTGAAGGGTGGCGGAGGGTGTCGTTTGCCATCCACAGTGTGACTTGGCAACCTGAATTGCTTGTGACTAAAATGGTCTACAGCTTAAATTTAAGGCGGGAGGTGTTAAAACAATTTTCCAGTGGTTGGGGGACTGAAATCTAAGATCCAGTCAATGCAAAGAGGCATTTCCATTAAGAACTTTCAGAAATTGCCTTTAATATGGCTTAAATTTGCCTTTAATAAATTCATCTTTCTTTAATTTACGCTTGTTTTTGCGTATATTTTATCCTAGTCTAGCATATCAGGCCGGATTGTTTCAACCTTAACATAAGCAAACATTCCCCTACTAGCTAAGTATTAAAGAAATCTCGAAACGTCTTGAAATACGTCTTGTCGGTAAAATTGGTTATTAGGGGTCCTCCTGATCGAATTGGGTGCTAGGACCCCTGATGAAATTGGATGCTAGGGTCCTGGTGGAATCGGATACCAAGGCTCAATGGGAATTGAATGCTAGGGCCCCTGTTGGATTTGACTGCTAGGGCCCCGTTGAAATCGGCTGCTAGGGGCCCAACGGAATTGACTAATAGGGACCCCGCTTGAATTGGTTTCTAGCTCCCTCCCCTCATGGAAAAGGTTGCTAGGGACTCCTATTGCAAAAGGCTGCAAGGGCCCTCCATTGGAATTGGATGCTATGGTCCCTGTTGCAATTCCTCTTTTGCGCCATGGTAGAATCGGGTGCCAGGGCCCCGTCGATTAGGCTAGGGGTTTAATCAAATTTGATTCTAGTACCCCAGGTGAACTGGATGCAAGGGGCCCCGGTGGTTATGATAGGGCCTCAGAAAAAAATAGGTGCTAGCCCCCCCCAGTGAAATTGGATGATAGGGCCCTCGTTGGTTATGTTAGAGGCTCAGTGAGACTGGATGCTAGAGTTTCCAATGGACTTGGATGCTAGGGGCCCCATTGGAAGTTTTTGCTAGGGGCCCAGTTGAATTGATTGCTAGAGTCCCTAGGACCCCGGTTGAAATTGTTGCTGGGGCCCGGGGGGATAGGTTAAGCGAGGGCCCGTGATAAAATTGGATTTTAGGGCCCGCGACGGAATTGGATGCTAGCCCTCCCCCCAGTGAAATTGGATGTAAGGCTCCCGGTGGTAAGGTTATGGGCCCCAAAGAAATTGGATGTTAGGGCTCCCCATGGGATTTGGATACTAGGAAGCCCCATTTGAATTGGTTTCTAGGGTCCCATTGGAATTAAATGCTAGTTGTTGGTGAAATTGCTCGCTAGGGGTTTGATGTCTTAACCATCCCCCCTTAGCTTGTCCTGAAGGTTTTTTCCTACCCTTTGTGGGTTATTAAGAAAAAACTCTCTATTATGTAACAACCAAACCCTAATAAATAACACCAAAGAAATCCTAAAATAAAAAATTCCTGGCCTGCATAGGTATTTTCACACGCTCTTAGGTTTTAATAATAACAATCAAGGAAATCCTGAAGTAAAGAACCCCCTTAGGTATTTTAAAGACTCTTTATTATGCAATAATCTTAGAAATCCTTTGGTAAAGCAGTTCATGAAGGTTTTTTAAACACTCTCTATTATTTAACAATCTTATAAATTTTGGGGTAAGGAAGCCTTGGAAGTCTTAGCTTTTTAAAGAGTGTCTATTATGTAACATGCAAAACATATGACATAATTAACACCTGCATCTCTTAGAAAATAATTAACACCTGCGTCTTGAGGGAATCGCCGTTCAACTTAAGTCGTTAAACTGAGAAAGGAGTAGTGGGTAGGGTTCCGTTTAAAGCACTTATGGCGTCACTACTCCTTTGTATTTTCGCCTGATTATACCTATGCCTAATAATAAGAACGAAAAATAAAACTTAGAAATACTTTGCAGCTAGAGACAAAACAAAAAAATCCAATATTTTTAAAACCCTCCTTTGGCACTAAGACTTTCGCAGTTGGAATTTTCTTTTCCTTATTGATTTTCCATGTCATTCCTCCATGCGTCTCATCCTGAGTCCCCTCGATTTTAGTATTATTTTAAAACCTTGATTAGCTTTTTAATTTCCTTTGCTCTTTTGTTGTTCATGATATATAATAAAAAAAAACTATTGTCTTCACTTTCCCAATATTTTTAAGACATTCCTCTGGTGCTAGGACTTGACGGTGGACATTACCGCGAAAGCATATTTTATTTTTCCTAACGGGTTGAATATTTTCCGTAGTTCTGTTTCGTTCGTCGCCTTACTGAAAAACAATGATATTAAATTTCAGTAAGATTTACAAATAACTGGCATGGAACCAACACTTTTTCTTCTCAAATATTAATTTTTACAAAGGTACAAATGTAGATCACAGAATATTCAGCAAAAAAATTAAATTTTTCTCTTTAAAAACATCTGGCTCTTAAAGTACAATATTTAAGATGCAGGCTACAAAAAATTACTGGATTTCCAAAAGGTAAAACCTGCAAAATACTGCCTAAAGAAAATATTGGGTATATTTCATGATTTCTTTAATTCTGTTTCAGAACATCAACATATTCGCTATAACCCACTTCGTGGAGACTGGGTCCTGATTTCACCTCATCGACTCCAAAGACCTTGGTCAGGTAAAGTTGACAGTCTGCAGGAAGAACTGCTCGAAAATGATCCAAAGAATCCATTGTCTCCTGGAGCTACCAGGCCTAATGGAGCTGTAAGTGACTCTCCCTTTTTTTGTTTTCAAATAAACAAAAAGAATCTTCCCATCACTATTAGAAAGAACTCTAAAAAACATTGTATTATCAACTTCAGAAAAATCATGATTTTAGTCTAAAATCATTCTTTCAGCTTTTCATCCGCTTCACTGTAAGTTTTACCATTTCATTCTATGTCAGTTTTACTCTGGCGGAATTGAGATTTTTGGATGGACTGCTTAAAATTTTAAATACCTTTTTGCTTTCGACATATCAAGGACGAATCATCTCAAGGGAGGAGAAACATCCACATATCAAGGGCGGAGGAACATCTTGCGAAGGGGGGAACTATTGTGACAAGAGCACCAATAATTTACCAAATTGATAAGTTTATTTAAAAAAGAGTGAGAAACCGAAGAAAACACAGAATGGGGGTGTCAGAAAAACCTTGGGGGGTCCCCCTGGATCTGCCAGTTTGGCATATTCCGTGGCTAGAATTCTAAATACTTTCCCTCTTGTTCAGCTGCCTAAAATTTTTAACACCTTTTTTTAATTTTTAGGCTTGAAATTTGAAGAGTTTTCATTCTTTTGTTTTTCAACAGATCTATCAAAATGACATAACATTGTCCTAAAACACATCTCATTTTATGCAAGCCTTTGGTTTAAGATAATTTTCATATTTCTTGCTTCTATATAATTTTACTCAAGTTATTCCTTTGGGAGTTTTTTTTGCAACGACTGTTCTTAGAGATTAATCTCTTTACCTTTCAAGTCAAGATTTTTCATAGCATGTTGTTTAGTATGGGAACAATGACTTGAATTTGAGTTGTCTAAAATAATTGGCAATGAGTGAAGTCAGCTTTAACGTACCAAGGACATCAAATTTACGACGCTTCTTGCCCCTGGGCCCATCTTAGGTCTAACCACATCTAAATAGAACAATTTCCTAAGATTTTCCTTTTTGTTTTTATTCGAATTATGAAGTTTTTAGGGCAGTGCAACAATTGTCAGTATTGCCACGTTGAACCGTGAAAAAAAACATGCAAAAAGGATTAGTTCAGCTTAATAGCACATTTTGTCCGTAAAAATACGAACATTATCAATATGTTGATTTCCAAAAACAACTAGACCTAATAAAGAAGGTTGCACCGTTTTTAAACTGCTTGGTGTCTTTCTCCATTTTTTTTTGTCTTTTTTAATTTTAGTTCTTGCTACTACCAAAACTGCAAAACTGAACATTGAGACATTTTTCACCAAAAATAAACTCCCAATTTTTAGTTTTTTTTTGGTTTTAATATTCAGTTCACAAAAAAAAATTAATTAAAATTTATAGCCTACAAGTAAAATAATAATGTAATTATTAACCAGTATCTTTAGGCTATTTTATGTCCAAAATTTTATAAGCAAAATTTTATCTGTTCGAACCGTTTATTTCGACCTATTGACTCAATTGTTTGTTTCAGAACCTTCAGCCAAATATGATATGATTACATATTTATTGAAGTTTTAACTTTTAAGAAAACGCTTCAAAAATTGATTTATATTATTTTTTGTTACCTTTTTACGAGTTGGACAAATATTTCAAGAGGGGGGGGGTGTCAAAACCCCAAACCTTACCCCCCCCCCCCACGATTACGGCTTTGTCTCAGGGTCTCCGATTTGAATATCCGATAAATAATATTTATGAGGATCAGTGACTTGTTGACTCTATATGTGTAATGAGAAACACTCGCTTCAGCGACGTAAATATTTTCAAAATTGAAGATTAATGATTGGTTTGGAGTTAAAGACACTTACGCAGTATTTAGATAGAAATTCGCCATCAGAAATAATTAGATTTTTTACCACTATGACTTGAAGTCATTTCATTTCAAGCATCATGTACAAATCAAATCGAGCTTAATGAATTTATTTAGTCATGCTGGGCTTAAACTTGGTTTGGTATTTTATATAGGAGCTATTAAAAGGTTGAACAAGTCAAAAACCAATAAGAGAAAAGGAATTCATTATTAATGAACTTCATTCTTAAAGAAGTTACACTGTTAAGAAATTCAATGTTAACGTAGGATTTGTGAAAAGTTTTTAATTATACGAAAAGCTTGCTTTTATTATATAGCCTTTAAAAAAAATGTAAGTAATGAACCTATTCATATCAGAATCTTGATCTGAATAATTAAATTTACTTCAATATGGGATTACAATTCTCTTACATACTTTTAGTGGAAAAAATACACTCTACACGATCGAGTTTGATACCAAACGATACAAGACTGGGTTAATTTCAATTTTGTATTTGTTTCTTAGGTAAATCCACATTATGAGTCAACTTATGTATTTAACAACGATTTTCCTGCTCTTCTACAAGAAGTACCAGAACCAGACGTAGATTCCGGTGATCCACTTTTCAAAATAGCAGGAGCAAAAGGAAGTTGCCGAGTTTTGTGTTTTCACCCCAAATCAAATATTACAATCCCATTAATGACTGTTCAAGAGATTAAGAGAATTATTGACAAGTAAGTAATTTTTTATTCAATCGAATAGCGATCAGCTGTGACGTAATTCCTGCTCCTCTCTTATAGGGGATATTAAAAAAATAGATTTTTCTCATTATATATATATATATATATATATATATATATATATATATATATATATATATATATATATATATATATATATATATATATATATATATATATATATATATATTTATATATTTATATATATTGGTACGTGGAGTCGAAAGGTGCAAGGAGAAGCAAATTATCAGATAAACTCTGTGGAAATCAAATTAATCAATCCAGCTTTCAAAGGCGGATAGAGGCTTATGGCCTCAGCACATGCGTCAGGTCTACAATTATTTTCAAAAGGTATTATTGGTGGAATAACCCTATTTTATTTGGCTTTTAATCTGGGAGGGGCCAAGTTTCACTCATATTGTAGTAGATAGTCAAGCTAGGGAGCAAGTTTCAATGCACCTATTTTACGTTCAAAATATATTGTACTGAAAGAAAAGAGAGAATACGTTCGTATAGTTCTTTTACAAAACTACTGCTACTAATGATAATAATAATAAATCACTTGAGCACCAAGCCATCTGAGGTAAATACAGCTGCTCCTGCAAGTCCTCCATCCCAATCTATTCCAAGATTTCCCTCTTTGCACCTTCCTAAGAAGTTCCGACGTCCTTTAAATTTTTTACGAATTTCTATTGCATATTTCTTTAGTAATTTCCTCACATTCCTATTTGTGGACGACATGCATTTTGTTTTACCCAAGATAAACAATCGAAAAGGACGATCTCTGTCAATTCTTTAACTTTTATCCATAAAATGGGCCCTAACCATTTCAACCTTTCTCATTATAGCCCTAAAATTTGGGATAGAACCGCGTTTTTTTTACAGCTTATTGTTTGAAATACTGTCAAAGAGGTAGAAAAAATAATCTGAAGACAATTAGTTCCTCTGGTAAACTGTAACAAACCCTCACAAGACTTCTGTGTTTCGGAGCCATATTTGACCACTGTTCTTACTGTATTTTCCTATTTTCTAATCTTGGTTCGCATACTTATCTTCCTAATATTCTAAACTTTTTACAACTGTGAAAACACTCTTGGCCTTAACCATTTTACTTTTAACATGCCATAAAAGGAGAGAGCCATCACTAAAGCTCTTCTGTCGACTAATTAAAACGCTTCTTGATAATCTATAAAACTGAGGACTAGAGGATTATTGTGGCTCAGAAATTTCTCTATTATTAACCTAAAAGTGAAAATTTAGTCGACGCATCTTTTGCACTTTAAAACAAAAGTGTTCTCTTAAAACTTTATCTGCTGTACCTCCAAGTGTAAAAGGTATCATCATACCAAGTAATTTGCTTCCTAAGGAATCCAAGCTAGTGCCTCTATCATTACCACACTCACTCTTATCACCTTTCTTAAAAAAGCGTTTATTTGAAGTTTCCCTTAAATCGTAAGGTACTTCTCGATATTTTGAAAATCATTTTTATATTCTCCGTAAATTATCTCTAACTTCAAAACCATTTTAAAAACTCATCTACCACACTATTAGGACCTGAAACTTAATTTTTCATTAAGTACTGTCCCTAACTTTTTTTGTAAAATAGAGCTTCCTTCACCCCCAAAATCCTTCACTTCACACGCTTTTTTATTCTTTTCTCTATCTTTGCCTGTCATTTGATCACGGTTTAGTACATTCCCGAAATCATCTTCCTATCTCTCTTTAGCTCTTTCCTTATCACTGATTGATTCCCCGTGTCTACCTTTAATAGGGAAAAATCCAGATTGCCTATTCCCTTTCAATTTTTTAACATGCCAATACAATATATTACTACTACGCCGTTTGGCTGCATCTTCCAGATCCTCAGCAATTTTGTTCAATATCTTCACTTCAGACCTCCTTAATTCAAATTTTTTTTTCCATTTTCTTACATACCTCTTATTCTCATATAATCTATCACTTAAATAATTATAATACAAACCCCTCCTCTTTTCTACCAACCTTAAAGAGTTTTTTTACCTAATATTTTAAGCCCCATTTCTAACTTTCATTCCAAGATACTACCTGCCGCCTCCCAAACTATTTTCTTATGTCTGTTGCATCCATCTTCTACATTTTCAAATTTTAGACTTTCCAGTTTCAACCCTTTTGTGAAAATTTCTCAAAAATTCTCACCCTATCGTTTAATAACGTCACAATTTTCCAGAATGTAGTCACTTCTCCAAATTTTTACGTTAAATTAACTTTAGACAGTACCAGATGATGGTATTTAGTTTTTACGCCAATAGTACAACTCCTGTATGAACTAGTACCGGATTTGTATCGATCGTGCCAATCTTCAATTTTTAAGAATATAATCAGTAATTTTGCCCGTCTTACCGTCAAGCAAGTACTTTGTTTACTTATGAGCCCTCTTATGACCAGTTTTGTTTATAACAAGATTCTTACGCCTAAGAAATTTTGGTATACTCATCGTTATATGAATCATTGTTATTTTACTTTCCCACACCAAATTTAAATAGACTAGGATAACATCTTTCCTTGTTTCTATAAATCTGGGCATTAAAATACTCTAATAAAAATATAACATTTCTAAACTGTATCCTGTCTGTTTTTCTTCTAACTATAAGCAAAATTCTTCTGATTCATACTTATCGGCATCATTCAGTACATTATCTGCATCATTCAAGATTGCCACTTTGTGGTAATCTTAAAGCTATCTCATAATGGTACTTGTGTATTATTCAGAACACATTTAATAAGTGAAGTTAGGTTTTTTCGAGAAACAAACTACGATTCAGGTACATTTTAATGAAATATCTCGTACTTGTTCATTATTCAATTGCTGCAATTCAATTCAGAATAAACTCAAGTATTTTGCTGAGAAAATCCGGTTTCGTAGCCACAAAGACAAAACTCAATTGAGTTTGCTACGCATAGTGATCGAAGATAGTATCTGTATCTAAACATGGATTTTGAAATGAAGATTTGGGATGTGCCAAAGGCAGAAAAAGAGGCAATTATGTTTTTGGCAATTGTATTTTTCCTAATATTTTCGTCATATTTTTTTTCATAAGATTTATCAAAAGTTTAGGCTATATATTTGCACATTAAGGGTGGGGGGGGTGCATTATATCAAATACCTAATCTAGCCTAACCACGTCTTTATATAAAATGTTTAATTAAAACGTACATGCATCGTAGTTTGTTTCACGGAAGAACCTAACATCACTTATTGAGTGTATTCCAATTACTTTTAGTTTTAGCTTCATTATTTCTTCTCAGTCAACTTTTTAACCTACAGTAAATGTATGCGCTGTTGCCGGCTGGACGCGTTTTAACTATGGTTAATATCTATACGGCTCACTAGTCACAGTTGACAATTTTAATGGAATACAAGAAAATCAACTCGCTATTTTCCGTTCTCTTGTATATCCAGCATTAAAAGAAAAAAAAATGAGTTTTTGTTAGTATCTGCTATATGGATGGTTTAGGCATTTAGGGAATAGGCAATGTCTGTTGGTACGATCCTCAAATGTATTTGAAGCTCAACATTGCTTTATACAATGGAAGAAAATTTTAAGGTTTTTATTTTTGAGTTGAATTATTTTATTTATAGACCTACTTTCTGCTAGGTTTAACCTATTTCAACCCGTTCCACAATAGGAGTGGTAAGCATACCCCGTTCTACCTAAAGTCGTATGTCGACAGCATAATGCAGCTTGATAAACTAGCGCTGCGATGCCTGAGGGCAATCGTACCATTCAATATCAAACAGTTCGTGGTAACGAACTGTAGTAAGGAGCGACCCGGCTCAATAGTAACCAAAACCCTAAAAAAAATGGAATCTTGATACCAATAGCTACATCAAAAGAATTGTATCTTAATGCTGGTTTCAAATATATAAGTTTCATCAAGTTTAATCTTACCCATCAAAAGTTACGAGCCTGAGAAAATTTACCTTATTTTAGAAAATAGAGGGAAACAACCTCTAAAAGTCATAGAATCTTAACGAAAGTCACACCATCAGATTCAACGTATCAGAGAACCCTATTGTAGAAGGTTCAAGCTCCTATCTACGAAAATGTGGAATTTTGTATTTTTTGCCAGAAGGCAGATCATGGATGTGTGTTTATTTGTTTGTTTGTTTTTTTTGTTTTTTTTTCCAGGTGTGATCGTATCGACCCAGTGGTCCTAGAATGTTGCGAGAGGGCTCATTCCAACGGAAATGAAAAGTTCTAGTGCCCTTTTTAAGTGACCAAAAAACTGGAGGGCACATAGGCCCCTCCAACGCTAAATATTTTCCCAAAGTCACCAGATCAGAATTCTGAGATAACTATTTTATATATAGCTATTTTATAGATAGCTAGTCGAAAAACCTTATAACTGTGTCTTTGAGGACGACTTACTCCCCCACAGTCCCCGTGGGAGAGGCTACAAGTTACAAACTTTGACCAACGCTTACATATAGTAATGGTTATTGAGAAGTGTACAGACATTTTCAGGGGGATTTTTTGGTTGAGGGAGGGGTTGAGAAGAGGGAGATATGTTGGGGGAACTTTCCATGGACGAATTTGTCATGGGGGAAGAAAATTTCCATGAAGGGACGCAGGATTTTCTAGCATTATTTAAAAAAAAACATTGAAAAAATAAACATGAAAAAGTTTTTTCAACTGAAATTAAGGAGCAGCATTAAAACTTAAAACGAACAGAAATTATTACGCATATGACGGGGTTACCTCCTCCTAATACCTCGCTCTTTACGCTAAAGTATTCATAGTAATTTCAACTATTTATTCTACGGCTTTTGTGACTCAGAGGTCATTCTTAAGAAATTGGGACAAAATTTAAACTTTAGAGCAAAGAGCGAGATACTGACGAGGGGGTGAACCCTCTCATATACGTAATAAAAATATGAGAATACAGAAGTTCGTTACGTAAGCTAATTTGTAAGTTACGTATATCTTTTGCTAAAATAAACATTGGTAAAAAATTAAAAGTTCTAGTTGCCTTTTTAAGTAACCAAAAAATCGGAGGGCAACTAGGCCACCTCCCCCGCTCCTTTTTTTCTCAAAATCATTCGATGATTTGAAAGCCATTTAGCCAAAAACATAAATATGCAAATTTCGTTTTAATTACTCATCTGCGCAGGGCCAAAATCAAAACTTGCATTGATTCAAAGACGTTCAGAAATTAAACAGAAAAACAAGTTTTTTTTTAACTGAAAGTAAGGAGCGACATTAAAACTTAAAACGAACAGAAATTACTTCGTATATGAAAGGGGCTGCTTCCTCATCAACGCCCCGTTCTTTACGCTAAAGTTTATTTTACTGTTTTAAAAAGTAGAGTAAAGAGAAAGAGTCAGGTCGATTTTACGACCTGAGAAAAGTAGAGTTAAGAGAAAAGTAGAGTTCGATCTTACAGAATTGGGACAGAAAGGCCAAGTTCTATTGTAAAGATCGAGGTATAAAGGTGGAGGAAGCCCGTCATACACGGAGTTCTTTCTGTTTGTTTTAAGTTTTAATACTGTTTCTTGCGTTCAGTAGAAAACCTTTTTTTTATTGGGATAATTTTTATCAAATAATCCGAAGAAATCTACCTCCCCCTACCTGGAAATCTCCCCGCGAAATTGTTCTCTATAGATGTTTCCTCTCACATAAATTCTCCCCTGGGAAATTATCCAAGGACAATTTCATCCTCGCTGCAAATTACTTCTGCTACTGCTACTATCACTACTACTACTAACAACTCACCGCAGCACTAAGCCACCTGCGGCCAATACAGCTAAACACGCTCCTACTCCATCCCAATCTACTCAAAGCCTGATTCATTACACATTCCAAGGAAGTTCTCATTTCCCTAAAATATTTCCTTACGACATCCACCAACCCTAACCAAGAACGACCTGCTTTCCGTTTAGACCTAGATGGTTGGCTGAAAATGACAATCTTTGGCAATCAGTCATCATTCATCTACAGAGCGTGCCCTAGCCATCTCAACCTTTCTCTGATTATAGGCCTAGAAAGTGGGATTGGACCACACTTATTGTACAACCTACTGTTTGAAATACGGTCAGTCAGTCGGGTACCCATAAAAATCCGCACGCAATTTCTTTCCCCTAAAAAAATTTTTCTGGGCGATTCCATCGGAAAAATACTTATTGCCATACTTTCATTTGAAAAAAGACTTGTTTTATTTAATTTCTAATCCATTTCAGGTCATGGTGGAATCCTTCCTGCGTGGAAAACTTTTCCTGGAAATCTCCCCCCCCCAATGGAAAATTTATCTGCCGTGGAAAGTATCCCGTTGGAGAATTTCTCCTGGTGGTAGCTCCTTCATGCAAAATTTTTCCCGCGGTAAACCCCCTCCCTCCCACGTAAAAGTCACCCAGAGAACTCCGACTCCGCTGAAAATTTCCCCGAGGACAATACCCAAGAGCATATTTACATTTCAAATAAGGCGTCAACGAGAAGGCAAGATAAATAAAACGAATTTTGTGTATAAGTTCAGGAAAATTCGCCCCGTATAAAATTTCCGCTGGAAAATTGACTTAGGGAAAATCCATCTCAATGAAAAATTCTCCCCCTAGAAAATTCATACACAAAAAAAAAATGTCCGTAGGTTTACAGTTTCAAATAACAAATACTGTACTTACTTACTTGTACTTGGGTCACGTTCGAGCCTTGTCCAGGCCCATCGTGGCATCGAGAATTTGTCGACATGCGTCTCTCCATTGCTCTCTTTCAAGTGCGATTGGCTCGATCAACTGGATCCATTGTCTATTCCATCGGTGCCCGTGCTTCTTGAAACCTCCCACTGGCTCGAGGTCGGCTCTAACTGTTGATAACCATGTCTTTTTTTGTTCTCCAGGCTTCTTCTTCCAGTGCGCAAGGGGTTGGCATTTCAAGCACTGTTTGCTGAACGAGTCATCCGGTCGGCCCAGTGTATGCCCGAATCATCGTAGACATCTCACTTTGACAACATCAGAGACAAGTGGTATATCACCACATCTTCTTCTGATGACATCGTTACGGACGCGGTCAGAGAGACGCAGGCCAATAATACAGCGAAGACACTTGTGGTGGAAGACATTCAGGTTATTAGCTTCCCCAGCTCTGAGGGGCCACGTTTCGCAACCATAAAGAAGCACAGAGAGGACCAAAGCGTTATATATCCGGAGCTTTGTTCGAAGGGAGATTTCATTTCGTAACCAGAGGCACTTCCGAAGCTGGATGAATGCTGCTCAGGCTGCGGAGATGCGGCTTTGTATTTCGCTTAGAGCTTCGCCCTTGGGATTTATTAGGGAGCCTAGATATTTGAAATTCTGGACGTCCTCGATTGGGATGCCATTAAGTGTGATTGGAGTTTCATCTAGCCCAGAGGTGCGCATCGATTTTGTTTTTGATTGGCTGATCTTTAGTCCAGTAGCAAGGGATCTAGCAGCAATGTCGTCGATCATGAGCTGTGCTTCTATTATCGACTCAGCCAAGATATCCACATCATCGGCGTAATCAAGGTCTGTTATTGATAGTGCTGGACTGATTGTCACACATTTGTATTTGTCAAGAGTCTTCATGATCTGGTCAATGACAAAGTTAAATAAAATAGGCGATAAGGCACAACCCTGTCGCACTCCTTTGTCAGTTGATATTTTTTTTTAGATTTCTCCGTCAGCTCTTATAAATGCCTTCGTTCCCACGTAATAAGCCTTAATTAAACGGACTATCTTTTCGGGCACTCCATCATCCCTCATTGCATCCCAGATGGCAATTCTCTTTACCGAGTCAAAAGCCGTTACAAAGTCGATAAAGACTTGTATTGTTTCCTGCTGGTGTATAAGGCGGTGTTCCAGGATCTGTCTCAGGCTAAAAATATGATCGCAACATACCATACCAGGTCTGAATCCTGCTTGATTTGGCCTCGTCCGATCATTTCTAATATTTCTGAACCTATTTAATACTATTATTGTGAAAAATTTTGCAGAAATGGGTATCAGGGAAATTCCTCTATAATTTTTACAATCGGCTCGATCCCCATTCTTAAATACAGGAACTATTATAGAGGTCCTCCACTCTTCAGAGGTCCACCCACCCAGACATCCGTGAGTAATTTGTGGAGCTCGTCGATAGCCGCTTCTGGAAGGGCCTTGAGAAGTTCAGCTGATAAGTCGTCAATGCCAGGGCTTTTATTATTTTTTAATAGTTTTACGGCATGAATAATTTCTTCTCTGCTTGGAGGGGAGATATTGCAATCCTCATACACGAATGGTGACTTAGAACTGCTGTGGGATGGAATGGGATGGCTGTGGTCATTTTCTGATGGGTGAAGAAGCTCCTGGAAGTGAGCACGCCATCGTTCAATGAGATCTTCTTTGCTCGTGAGAAGCTTGTTGTCCTTACTAAGTAGCTTGGGGGTAGATTTTTGCTTCTTTTTCCCGGTTGATTCTCCTAGGAGCTGGTAGAGTTTCCGTGAATCATTGCGTGCAGCAGCTTTTTCCATTTCACAAGCTACATTAGACCAATATGCTTGTTTGTCTGCCTTAGCAGATTTGTGACATTCTTGGCGGAGTGCTTTAAAAGAAGCAGAGTGTTTTTCAGTCATTTGTTTCTTCCTTAGAGAGAGTTCTATTGTCTTCTGAGAAATCCATCTTTTGGGTTTTTTGTCCCTTACTCCGAGAATTTCTGTAGCTGCCTCTTTCACTTGATTTCGGAACTTGATCCAGCACTTTTCTATATTTAGTGATGGGTTAGAATTTTCTTGCTCGGTCATGGCACTTGTCTTGGTCTCAGAAATTGCTTGATTGGTCTTAAATTATCGGTCATTATCTTGCAACGCCGTGAAACGGTTTGTAAGTTCAAGCATAAAGGTCTCTTTGATTTCAGGGAGTTTGAGTTTCGCTGTGTTTAGGATGCGTCTAGGTGCAGACACTTTTTTGGAGCTGAGTCTGAATCTAACTTTTGATTTTAGTAATAAATGGTCGGATCCACTTTTTGATCCAGTGTCCACCCCTCTGTATACTCTCGAGTCTTTAATCATTGACTTCCAGCGACGAGAAACAAGTAAATAGTCAATTTGGGCGCGGGTTCGACCATCTCGGGATCTCCAAGTGTAAGTGTGGCAAGGTTTGTGTTTAAACCATGCATTAGCCACACCGAGATTATTCAGAATAGCAAACATGAGAAGTCTAACTCCGTTAATGCACCGGTCGCCCAAACCGTGGTTGCCAATGGCCCATTCAGAATCGTTTAGTCTCGTGCCAATCCTGGCATTGAAGTCACAACCGATCACGAGGATTTCCTTACGAGGAATTTTATTCATAGTCAGTTGGAGGTCAGCATAGAATTTGTCTTTCAAGTGGTCAGGGGCGTCACGAATAGGAGCATATACAGATGGTATTGTCAGGTTATTACTCTGACCTTTTAAACGGGCCATCACAATTCTGTCAGACACTGCTTCATAGTCAAGGAGTCCCAATGCTATCTTGGGTGTCATGATTATTCCCACTCCTGCGAGGCCGGATCCATCCATTGGGCCAGAATTGAATAGTATGGCCTTTTTACCCGAAGGAGCTTTTAGGTCAAGTGTCGTTTGTCCATTTAATCTTGTCTCTGAAACACAGAGTATGTCCAGGTTATATAAATAAAATTCTTCAGCTACGAAGGCTTGCGTTAGTGAACATTTGATGGAACAGAGGTTCCAGCAGCCGATATTCAGGCCATGTCTCCTTGATAGTATGGTAGCTAGCTCACTTTTCGACGAGGTTGCCAGCCTCGACGCATGGCTTAATGCCGGGAATGCCGTAGCCAAATTCGCTCTCATATTAGACATATTCAACATAATTCTGGATGTTTCTTCGGTATGATTAACCGCAGGGGCCCCAGTCCTACGGGTCACCCGAAGCAAGTTGGCCGTCACTTCGCTTGGCGTGAAGCTAGGTGACGTTTACACCCTCTCACCGCTATAAGGTGTGCTGGCGGGTTTGCTCTACTGCCTAGGGACGGAACGGGGGAGCATCCTTGCTTGCAACGCCACCACCGCCGTGGCAATTTGCAAGCTTAGCTTCCACCTTTGCTCCCACCTAGAATCAGTAAAGCCTTCAGGAGAGGGAACAAATACTGTATGCAAACAGTGGGTGAATTTCATAACATGTGGTCCTTCTTCCAAGGGCTGTGGGGGGTCATATCATTCCCAAAGGCTTAGTTATTGAACCTTTCATCTATACTGGACAAAACCGATATCTCAACAGTTTTATCGGACAACTATGGGGTAAAAGGGGGTATAAAAGGGTGGGTAGGTAGTTGCCATCCAATTTTTTGATCACTTAAAAAAGGCTCCAGAACTTTTAATTTCCATTCAAATGAGCCTTCTCCCAATTTTTTAGGACCATTGGTTCGATACAATTGCCCCTAGAAAGAACAAAAAAGACAAACAAATGTAAACGCATCCGTGATCTTTGTTCAGGCAAAGAAAATACAAGATTCAATTTTTTTTAAGATGGGAACTTACAAGTTTACCGTAGGTTTCTCTGATACGCTAAAACTGAAGGTTAAATTTTCAGTAAGATTCCTTGACTTTTGGGAGCCGGTTTCACATTTTTCGAAAATCAGGCAAATTGTCTCAGGCGAATAGATTTCGATGGGTTGTATTAAACTAAATAAATCTCATATATTTTGAATAACCATAAAAAGCCAATTCTTTTTATGTGTCTATTATTATTAAAATTCTAGTTTTTATAATTTCAGTTAGTATTGGGTCGATTCGATCGTTACCTACACTTTGTACTACAAACCATTTGATACAAGGAAGTATTTTAGTCAGTACAAAACGGTAGGGTTGGTAGGCTACACCTGTTTATCTCACAGAATTTGAAGTATGGCATGCCCTCTATGAATTTGGTTGGGTTACAAACGCTGCTTTTAATTTACTTTCAGATGGTGTGAGGAGCTTCAAGAACTAGGAAAACATTTTACTTGGGTTCAGATATTTGAAAACAAGGGAGATCAGATGGGATGCTCCAATCCTCATCCACACTGTCAAATTTGGTCTTCATCTTTTCTTCCAAATGAGCCTAAGCTGAAAGATTCAAACCAAAAAGCATACTGGCAGAAGTATAAATCTGTCATGCTTTTAGACTATATTAACCGTGAACTTGAGAGGAAGGTAAGCCTTTTGAAAATAAACAAACAATAGCCTAAGTTAGCCTTTAAGTAATTAAGATTGACTTAAGTCTTAACCTACTCAAAACTTAGAGCCACATCTACGAGGGCTGAACACCGAATTGAATGGAGAGATGCAAAGCCGTGCTAGGCAAAATGAACAATTAATCTGGCATTTTTTGTGGCAGTAACAAATTCACATTAGTGAACATCTAGTAAAGGTAAGTAGTAACCACAATGTTTGATAATATCAAATATTGATATTATCAATACACCAATTGAGTAAGTAGTAACCACAATGTATTGATATTATCAAATATACCAATATACGATGACGTGATGGATATATAAAGCTCCTGTCACTCCTGAAAATATTTGGCAAAGCTTCTGTCTACTCCTGAATATAGTAGTATTTACATGACTTCATTTCAACCAAATATGGGACACCCAGACTTATATAGGACGCCCAGAATATCTCTTGCACCCTTGTGGTCTTTCGAATGACGTCATGGATATATAGAGCTTCTGTCACTCCTGAAAATATTTACCTTCAATATTTATGATCAGCCCTTAATATGAGACAAAATGTAGACGTTCATGCCTAACAGGTTTTATTTAGTCACTACTAGACATCTTCTGATTTTATCCACTTTGACGAGTTAAATGGTTCATAAGCCTGTTTTAAAGCAACTTTTGAAAGTTTCAAGGAAATGCCCAAGTGACCAATCTTTACCTAATTCATCAATGGTAATGCTTTTATATTGTGACTATAAAGAAATATCTTTATTTAAATTTCTAGTGAAAAAGGATAATTTTTTTTTTTTATGAATCAGTTGGCAATAGAATCATGTCTACGCTGTCACGTTTTGAACGTCATTTTGACACTCAAGATATTTACAATTCTAATTCAATTCTGAAGACACTCAAGACATTTATAATACGTTTAAATTCTAAGGAAAAATAAAACGTAAAATATATAAAATTGGGCAAAAACTTTAGTCAATACAACGAACAAAATACAAATGTAGTTAGAATGTTTCATTTTCAAATTTCCAGGCTTTTCCTCGGAAAACAAATTATACGATATGAGAAAACAAAAAATTCCGTTTAAATAAATACAAAACACACTAGATATAGAAGGAGAAACTGGGTCAAATCTATCTAATGAAGTGCTCAACACAGTAAGTGTGAAAAACTACCCAGTGGATCAGAAACTATACACAATGTGACCTTTTTTTCACGATTTTTTTTTTGACGAAAATAACAAAAAAGGTCATTTTTAGAGGCGAATACAAAAAAAGTTATTTCTTAAAATCATGGGAAAGGGCAAATGACCTATCCCTATTGGCACCTCAAAGTAAAAAGTGAAGATGAAACTGAAAGCGAACCAAAATTGTTGCTTTGCAGCACTAGTTTATACATCTATAAAATTAGCTCAAATGATCCGACGAATCGTATTTCCATATGTTTCTAGGATTATGCAAGACTAACGCTTTCCTGAAACTACAAAACCCATCCATGAAAACCAAGGATTTTCTTTAGGAGCCAAAAAACAACTCTGAAGCCTTCAGAAAGTAACAGACGAATCTACCTTCCCACAGCTTTTCATATTATAATGTTAAATTTAAATTCTTAACAATTTAATTCTTGTGTGCAACTTAAATTGGCTTAAGAGCCAAAGCAAAAAAATCAGTGCCAAAATGAATAAGCTGAATAGCAAAAAATGAGTATTGTGTGGAGGATAAGAAAAATTGTTTTCTGATAAGAATTGAAATATGACAGTTGACATGAGAATGATAAGGAAGAACTTTACTACAGCAGATGTGAATTTAATAAAAAGAAAATATATATAAAAGTTATGTTTTGTTTTATTTCCCTTTTCATTTTATGTTGGGTGCTGCGGTAGTTTCTTAGAGTATAGAGAACTATACACAGTACTGACTGCTTTTTGCCTTCCTCTACTTGCTTCGCTTAAACAGATTGTAGGTCAAGCCTTCTGCCTTTGCTTCTTGCGAGATGCTAGGCCTATGACCTTTAAATGACGATATCCACCGACGATATGATGATGACAGTAAAATGACCACTGGCATTGCTAATAGGAATGCCATAGTGCAGTGATCAAAAATGAGTTTAACTGCAAGAGAACTGAAAAATAAAACTGTAAAAATGTCTTTTAAGGAATAATGTGATTGATTTCAAAATTAAGTTGCAAACGCGAACCAATGAGTTTATTGCACAATTTTTACCAAGGAACTATAGGAAATTGGATTCTCTTTTTCTATTTCATTCAGCTGATTCTTATTCTATAGCAATAAATCTAGAGTGACAATGAGATGAAATTTAAGGAAAAGTAAATTATTCTGCCTTCTATTCCAAACGCCGGTTTTCACTAATAAATTCTGGATTTTTCTGTGGCATTAATGCACTAACAAATGCCATACCCGCAACACTGGTTAAGATTACGCATTAACCCTAAGATCAGCGGCCATTAAGCATTTTTGATAACATTGAGTATTTTATGGACGCAAGAATTACTTTTCCACTACCAATCTAAAAATTTGATAAACGTCAACATAAAAAGAAGTGTGTCATTCCCTAATACTTCCTTTAATTTTCAGATCTGTCTGTCAAGATCTAATTTACCTTCCTCCTTTCATCTTAATTTTAGTTTTAAAATGTGCCACAATTAGCACTGTAATAAATAGTCATAGGTCTAGTTCAAATGGGACTTCCTAGTAACCTTCAATTTTTCTTCCAGGAAAGACTTGTCGAAGTCAATGACTTCTGAGTTTGTCTAGTTCCTTATTGGGCAATTAGCAATGCAATCAGTCATAGGTCTAGTTCAAATGGAACTTCCTAGTAACCTTCAATTTTTCTTCCAGGAAAGACTTGTCGAAGTCAATGACTTCTGAGTTTGTCTAGTTCCTTATTGGCCAATTAGCAATGCAATCAGTCATAGGTCTAGTTCAAATGGGACTTCCTAGTAACCTTCAATTTTTCTTCCAGGAAAGACTTGTCGAAGTCAATGACGTCTGAGTTTGTCTAGTTCCTTATTGGGCAATTAGCAATGCAATCAGTAGTCATAGGTCTAGTTCAAATGGGACTTCCTAGTAACCTTCAATTTTTCTTCTAGGAAAGACTTGTCGAAGTCAATGACTTCTGAGTTTGTCTAGTTCCTTATTGGGCAATTAGCAATGCAATCAGTAGTCTAGTTCAAATGGGACTTCCTAGTAACCTTCAATTTTTCTTCCAGGAAAGACTTGTCGAAGTCAATGACTTCTGAGTTTGTCTAGTTCCTTATTGGGCAATTAGCAATGCAATCAGTAGTCATAGGTCTAGTTCAAATGGGACTTCCTAGTAACCTTCAATTTTTCTTCCAGGAAAGACTTGTCGAAGTCAATGACTTCTGAGTTTGTCTAGTTCCTTATTGGGCAATTAGCAATGCAATCAGTAGTCATAGGTCTAGTTCAAATGGGACTTTCTAGTAACCTTCAATTTTTCTTCCAGGAAAGACTTGTCGAAGTCAATGACTTCTGAGTTTGTCTAGTTCCTTATTAGGCAATTAGCAATGCAATCAGTAATCATAGGTCTAGCTCAAATGGGACTGCCTAGTAACCTTCAATTTTTCTTCCAGGAAAGACTTGTCGAATTCAATGACTCCTGGGTTTGTCTAGTTCCTTATTGGGCAATATGGCCCTTTGAAACCATGTTACTACCTCGAAGACATATTTTAAGACTAACCGACTTGACTGAAGACGAAAGGATAAGTTTGGCAGACATCATGAAGAAACTTACCATTCGATATGATAACCTTTTTTGTACTTCATTTCCATACTCCATGGGCTGGCATGGTAATCTTCATATTTATTTTGCTTATAAGTTAGGTAAATTTCTTTTACGTAATTAGGTAATTTCTTTACTTTCAAGCATCTTTTATTTGTATTTGAAACAATACATTAAAAATCTATAAGAAAGGACTTTTTACCCTCTTAAGTACCCATACTTGGTTTTCATCTTATATCCTGCCAAATGTAAGTACATTGTTACAAATAGAGGAATATAAATGGTTACATTCATATTCATTTGAATGTTTCCTATAAAACAATCTGCTGGACTTCAGCTTGATGCTAACACCTCCTTAAGCACCCACATTGGGTGTTCATCTTTTATCCCACCAAATATATATATATATATATATATATATATATATATATATATATATATATATATATATATATATATATATATATATATATATATATATATATATATACATTCTTGCGAATAAAAGAATATCATTGGTTAAATCCATATTCATCTGAATGTGTCCCGTAGAACAATCTGTTAGACTCTAGCCTAATGTTTGGTGGTAATTTCGCTGCATCCCAATGCCATTTCCTTATTGAATAAAACAGAATACTTAAAAGCTGTATTTTGTCGCAAGTTTTTTATTTTTATCCTTTCAGGTTAAAACGTGTTCCGGTGAACTATCAATAGTAGATATTCAAAAGGATGCTACTACTAACAATTCACAGCAGCACCAAGCAGTCTGAGGCCAAAACAACTACACACGCTACTCCTCGTACCAATCAATCAAAATCTCCCTCTTTGCGACCTTTCAGGATGTTCTCCTTTCCCTTCAATTTTCATTTATGAAATCCTCAAACTCTAACTGTGGACAACCTGCTTACTGTTTAGCCCTAAATGGTTGACCGAAAAGGACGATTTTTGACAATCTGTCATCTTTCATCCGCAGAACGTGTCCTGGCCACCTTAAGCTTTCTCTCATTATAGCCCTAGAAAACAGGATTCTACCGAATTTTTCGACGATTTAGTATTTAAAATACGATCAGTGAGACGGGTATCGTAACCAATCCATAAACAATTTCGTTAAAAATATCCGACAGATCTTCCTCTGTCTTTCGAAGCGCCCACGCTTCACAACCACACTTGACCACTGTCATCACTTTGGCTACCAGCATTCTAATTTCCGTTTGCTTCTAAACTCCCTATTCTCCTATTTTTTCAAAGGGTATTTCCTTAAAATAGGCATTATAGGCTAAATGAAGGCATTTCTAGTTTCAGTAGATTGCTATTTGATTTCATACTTGGACGATAAAACTTTTTTCTCGATGAGCCGTTTCAAAAGTGACCCCAGTCCTTATGCGATGTGGATAAGAGTAGAGCAGTAAGTAAATCATGATTTAATCCTATTCACAGGATGGTTTTTAGGTATATGACCGAGTGAACGAATTCATGTTAGTAATTTAGGTTTGAAAAACCTTTTTCATAGGTAGCGCAATACTGCTGCCTCAGTAATGAGCGATGAGGGCACAATGTATTATTTATTTATTTTTTGGTTTCTTCGTTTAGACGAGGGCACTTCGTATCAAAGGAGCTATTGTAAAAACTTCGAAAATGCCTCATTCTATTGGAAACTGAAAGGTCTAGTGCCCTTTTTAATAGTTAAAATGGAGAGCATCCTCTATCCTCCCGCGCCCACTATTTCTCCAAAACATTCAATCAAAATTATGAGATGGTAATTTGTTCAATGTAGTTGAAAGATCCGAAAATTATGTCTTTTAGGATGACCCCCCCCCCCACAGCCCTCAGGGCAAAGGTTGTTAGATCTGCCCTGGGGGCATTTAAGGTGTGATCGTAGAAAGTGTGATCATATAAACTTCAGAGGGGGATCGTTGGATTACCTATCATAAGTTTTAGTACCGTTTTAGAGATTCTGATTGATCGGAGGGTGGATATAACCCTATACCTAGTTTTTTCCCGAAATACATCTGATAGGAATTTTGAGACGGCCATTTTTTGTCTTAGAGACTTCGAAAAGAGTAATTGTAAAAATAATTGGAGGGAAGCTAACCCCCCTCCCATACATTTCCCCAGCACATTCGATCAAAATTTTGAGATAGCCATTTTGTTCAACGTAGTTTAAAGATTCGGAAATTATGTCTTTGAGGATGAAAACACCCTCCCCCCCCCCGCAGACCTTAGGACAAGTGTTGTAAGTTATGCCCTGGGAGTATTCAAGGTTTATATAGGAAGGGTGATTGTACAAACTTTGGAGCAGGCTCATTGGATTGCTAATCAAGAGTTTTAGTGTGCCTTTTGAGATTGAGAATGATGGGAGGGTGGTTAGCCCCCCCCCCTCTGTCCTCAAACTCAACCTTGTATTTTGCAACCCAATGAGCCGCCTTCGAAATTCATCCGATCAATGTTCTATATAAACCTTAAATACCCCTGGGGCACTACTTACAACGATCTCAAAATTTTGATTGAATGTGTTTGGGAAAACTGTGGGTGTGAGGCGGGTAGTTGCCCTCCAATCATTTCATTCAACAGCCCCTTCAACACACGCGGAAATTTTCAGCCTACTAAACATCGTCAACCATTCCTGGGAATTTTTGATTCGCCCGCTGGACAACCTGCGTGTGTTTCTTATAGTTCCATACGGTTTCTGTATATCCCAAAGTTTTTGCCTTAGTAGTCCTATTTTTAATAGCAGTAGTAGAATTAATCTTAGTAGCCTTAGCTTTAGTTGGTAGTTGCCTGAAAAATTTTGAGTTAAATTCAGTCAAATGCCTACCACGTTTAAATTTTCACAGAATTTTTACAAGTTTGAGTAAAAGAGTTCAAAATATTCAAAAAATTGTAAGTATTTACTTTCCCCTTTTTAGTCCTTTTGTAGAACGTGGCTTAAAAAAAATGTAAAGTATTTATTGTGATATCTGACACAACGCTCACAAATCCTTGACTGATGATGTCTTGTTGCAGTTGGGTATTGACTTCGGATTATGACACTGGTTTTCACTCTCCGCCAAATTTGGTTTATGTTTGGCCAATTTTTATATTACCTATCCTGTTGACGAAAATTTCAACCCTTGACTCTATGTTTTTCTCCCCTAAAAATTTATATTTGTATTAGTACTGCACGATTAGTAATTTTAGTATTGCCTAGTTTTTACTAAACATTCTTGTCAAAGAACAGGTCAAAGCAAAAACTGTGGGTTTTCTGCTGCCAAATATTACTGCCAGTTAATCAGCTGCATAATTTTTCAGTTAAAACACCAAGGAAAGAAGATAAAAAAACAAAAAGAAATGAATTTGGGACATGTGAAAGACAAAAACAAAAAACTGTCAGCCAACAAACAACAAAGTGTCAACCAAAGTAATTAAAAAAACTACAACAAATGCTCAAGGAATGGCATTTTGATACCAGACTTCTGTTGGTTGAAAGATAAATACAAGTTAGGGGGGAAGTTTCAGATTTTACTGATTAACGCTAGATGGCACTGATTTTTTTGTTCTTAAGAGCAAGTTTCTCATTTGCTGAATTGTGCATATCTCATAAATTCACAGGTGCTCCTACTGGGTCGTTGACAAGTGAAGATAACTCCCACTGGCAACTGCATGCAATCTACTATCCACCTCTTTTGAGATCTGCGACCATTCGGAAATTCATGGTTGGGTAAGATTCTTTCCAAATCTCCTTTCTTAAATCTATAGCAGCCATAATCAACTTGCTTAGATAACCCTTTGACCTAATATTTATCCGTCTTTGACATTTCATCTCTGCCTAAGGGCCAACCATTTAGATTAAGAGCAACCACCCTCAGCCAATGACGTGTCTAGAAGTTGTTGATTTTTTCAGCGTGGCCTAGTAGTTTCACTCATTGCTAGGTAGAATTATTGTTTTGTGCATTTGTTAATTATACAATGCTTTGAAAACGCCGTGTGAGAATTGCTAAGATTAGACAATTTTTTTTAAGCTATCAGACGGAAACTAACCAAGTTTTAACTCTCTAATGGAATTTGTTAGGGTAGAGGTAAGGCTCGATTAAAGCTTCGCAGCATTAATTAATTAGACATTATATGTCTAGTTAATTTATTTAATAATTAGACATTATTCAGTAAATCTGATCTCAAACCCTACTATGTTTTTCTCACTTATTGAGGAAAACGTCGAGATTTAAGAATTGGATGTGTCTTTTTTTCATTTTTGCGTCATATTTACACTATTGAAGTGGAAAAGTGAATTAACGGGAAAGTAAAACTTATCTTTTGAAAAGTCTGTTTCGAAATTTTAAACGTTGAGGACTGTTATCAAAGGGTGCCATCATGTAGTCAACTTTTACAAAATCAATGGGAATAAGGAGAGGGCTCATTCAAGAAAGTGTTTTAAATTCTATTCTGTTTTTAACAGTAAGGAAACATAAAATTAAAGACGAAAAGATATTGAAATATAATATAATGAAATATAAACTCAAGAGCCATATCTAAAATACAAGGAAGTAGTTGTCCTGTTTTTAGAAGGTAATTTCTGCATGTTTTAGAAGGTTTTAATTTTACAAGGGGAAATACATAAAACATTTTTTGAAAGGGGTAAGGAAAAGGCTTCTTGAAGAAAACATTTTAAATTTTGTGTCTTTTTTAACAATAAGGAAGTATAAAATTAAAATGAAAAAATATTGAACTTGATAAAATGTTTTGCTAAAAGTCAGAAGCGACTATAGAGTTGTTTTTATAGGAAAATGGTTGAAAATGCTTTAGAAATGATAATGTGTATCATAGGGATGTCATTTGCCAGCCCTGTAATATCAAACAATGGGAATTTTATATACTTTTCCTTAATTCTTGCCTTTTTGCTGTGTTCATTTCATTTTTACATATTTTATTTTCCTATGTTTATTATATTCCTGTATTTTTTGCTAGTTGAAGCAGAACTCGCTGTTTCAAGCCAAAGCAATGTCTCCCGCGCTTTAAACAGAGCTCGGGGAAAAAACTAATAAAAAAAAACATGGAGGATAATAGTGGATTCTCAGAAATACCTTCCATAGAAGGTATCAAGTGAATTATTGTGATTCAGTTTTAAATATGGGACTGATAACGGACTAGTGAAATCATTTGCGCAATAAAAGATCTATAACCGGAGCTACATATAAACTTACTGATTCAATAGATAATTTAACCTGTCCTTATCTAGCTCACGTCAGAAAATTAGTAAGAAAGGACTTTAAATCCCAATCAATAACATCTACACACCGGACAACAACTATTGGTGTCTAATTGCCTAGTGAAATCATTTCTGCAATGGAAAATATTTCCGGAGATAGGAATCACGCGATCTATAGCTTTATCAATCAAGAAACTGTGCAGTGAATTTTCCGTACGGGAAATAACGTATTTCATAAAATTTAATTTCCGGAACTAGGAAGAATCTGTTGGCACAGGGGGTTACGGCGCCATCCCGTTGGAAAAATATCTGGTCTTACGTTTGATTCCTACAGAACATAAAAATCTTTGTTTTCAACGGATTATAAAGGTTCCCTGAGGAAAAAACACCTTCAAGTAAAAAATATCTCGAAGAAAATCCCCTGAAGAAAAAAATATTTTGAAGAAAACAGAAAACTATATCGAAGAAAAAAGAAATCTCGAGGGAAAAAAACACCTTGAAGAAAAAAGCGTTCTTCAAAAGTTCTTATGTAAAAGTTCTTCTAAAAGTTCAAAAGGTCTTATGACATTATTTTTTGCAAAAATAGGTTTTCAACCTGGGAAGGCTACGCACAGATTATGGTGAGCACATTCCACCCGATTTAGGTCCATTTATAAGACGACTATAAGAGACCATGTCTCCCTCTCCATTAGGCGTATCCTTATTACTAACTATAATCATATTAGAAGAGACCATGCCTCCTTCCCTTCCTGAGTCTTGAAACCTGTTACCAGGTAATAGTTCAATATTAAGATGAACAAGCAAAATAAATATACCAGTGTTCTACTATTTTTTTTTTCCTTATCCTTTTCCTTATTCCTGTTCTACTATTTCTCCTGTTCTTCTACTATTTTCAGATTTTAACTGTGCTGTTGTTCATTTTTCCTATCATACCATTTTTCTTCCTTTTTTTCGTGTTCTACTTTAGTATTTAACATGATTATAGTACTGCGCACACTAGTATAAACACATTACGAAGAATACTCACGATCCTCATTAACCTAATTTCACAATTAAGATAAACCACTAAACCAATTAAAAAAAGGTTAAGGACATGTTTTTTTTTATTGTATGACTGTCATTTTAAGGTATGAAATGTTAGCTCAGCCGCAACGTGACCTAACAGCAGAGCAGGCAGCAGATCGTCTCCGATCAGTCTCTTTAACCCACTACAAATTTCAGTCTTGAGGGAAAGCTGTGTCTGAAGAGTGAGCAGGAAATTTGGAAGTTTACAAAGATTTCTAGAAGTATTAAAATTGCTAAGTTGGTTTAAGTCAACTATTTAGAGCTGTCACTGTTATTTGTTTTGTTTTTGGCCAAATTTAGTTCTTTGCTTAATGCAAGTAGGAGCTTGAATGTACAGGGTCGGAAATAACCCTAGGCTAGAAGCCTATGCAAACCTGTGCTTGTTAATCTTCTTATTTTTTTTTCTCTTTATCGTTTTAACAACAGAACCAAACTACTGATAAGAAATAAGAGCAAAGGACGATGAATTGACATAAAATCAGCAAACTTTCGTATATAGCCTAGGGCAATGTCTGGGAATATTTGGTCAGGGAGGAACTAGGACAAAGTTTCTAGAGAATGGACTTTTATAGCTGGAAAAAGCATTGAATGGAGAACCTTGTGTATGTTTTTTTTTAATAAAGAAAAGGAAGAATGATTGCATGTAAAATTTCTCATTAAAGAAATTTCCCATTAAAAAACTTCTTATTAAACACTCTTTCTAATCCCTACTGTTTCTTATGCCCCTGTGAATTTTAATTTATCTTTCTTCTCTCCATCATCACTGGCTGCATAGCATTTCCCTCACCATCATTACTGGTTACATAACATCTGCAATTCATTCATCAAGCCAAAAATGAATTTTGTGATTAAGTCTTCAAAAAACTGTTTTTTTTTTAATTGAAAACTATTTTTAGTTGAAAGTCTTCTCATTATTTTCTCTCCAAAGTTTTTAAACTTCATTCTAATATAATGCAGTAACGATGTTTAAGAGATAGAGGCTCAAATTCAAATATATCCACTACCAAATCTGCTATCCGTGGTGCCAAATCGAGTTTAAGCTCTTGTTAAATCTGAGCTTTAACTTTTTTTTTAGGATAATGCCTCGTATATTTTTATAGCGAATTCATCCAAAACTACTACTTGGTTCAGTTTACTCAACGCGGTTTAGGTTTATAGTCCCTTTATAATTTTCTTTCTATTAATTTTTTGGTTTCGAACGGTTTGAAAATATTAATGGTTGAGGCAATTAATAGTGAACCAGGCAATTTTACCATCATTTTATAGTTGAGCTTAAGTTCTATCCATTTACCGAGCTATGTTTTGAAATTCTCTGCACACAGTTTTTTAGATTAAAATACTGGTTGAATTTCAGGTGAAAAAAGGAGAATTTTTCAACTTTTTAAGCGAACTTAGTTCTTTTTCCAAGAAAAACTCAAATTTATATCATAATTTTGGCTTGGAGAATGGATTGATATGAGATTTATGAACCTAATTATATTAGTATCTTGAAATTGTAATTGAAGCCTTCTTACAAAATTCGTTGTTTTAGAGAGAACCATATACCTTAATTCTCAGCACAATAAGAGTTCCATCTCAAAGCAGTATCGCAATCAAAAGGTATCTTTGGTAGATCTTATGATCATTCAGAATATATAAAAAAAACAAGTTAGATCTGATGTCAGGGACGCTGTCCAAGGTTAGAAATTGGCACATGGAGTGGGTAGGCTACCCAGCCTTCTAAGCTTTCAAAACGGGCACTGGAAATTTCAACTTCCTCTTGTTGAAATTTCCACTCTTCCTTTCTATGACCATTCTTTCTATACAAAGTAACAACAGCGTAAATATACACGAGAGGCACTGGAAAAAGCACTTTCAAAAGGGGCACTAAAAATTTCAACATCCTCAAGAATCGATCCACTCTTCATTCCTATGACCATTCTTTCTGTACAAAGTAAAAAGAGCGTAAAAATACACGAGAGGCACTGGAAAAAGGTATACTTTCTAAAGGGACAGCGTAAATTTCCATCCTCAAGAATCGATCCACTCTACAATTCTATGACCATTCTTTCTGTCCAAATTAACAAGAGTGTAAAAATACAAGACAGGCACTGGAAAAAAGCACTTTCAAAAGGGGCACTAAAAATTTCAACATCCTCAAGAATCGATCCACTCTTCAATTCTATGACCATTCTTTCTGTCCAAATTAACAAGAGTGTAAAAATACACGAGAGGCACTGGAAAAAAGCACTTTCAAAAGGGGCACTAAAAATTTCAACATCCCCAAGAATCGATCCACTCTTCAATTCTATGACCAATCTTTCTATACAAATTGAAAATAGTGTAAAAATACACAAGATGAACTGGAAAAAGGTACTTTCTAAAGGGGCAGTGGAAATTTCAACATCCTCAGGAATCGATCCACTTTTCATTTCTATGACCATTCTTTCTATACAAATTGACAGGAGTGTAAAAATACACGAGAAGCACTGGAAAAAGGCACTTTCAAAAGGGGCAGTGGAAATTTCAACATCCTCAAGAATCGGTCCACTCTTCATTTCTGTGACCAATCTTTCTATATAAAGTAACAAGAGCGTAAAAATACAGGAGAGGCACTGGAAAAAGGTGCTTTCTAAAGGGGCAGTGGAAATTTCAACCTCCTCTAAAATCGATCCACTCTTTAGTTCCATGACCATTCTCTTAATACAAATTAACAAGAGTTTAAAAATACACGAGAGGCACTGGAAAAGGGCACTTTCAAAAGGGGCAGTGCAAATTTCAATATCCTCAAGAATCGATCCACTCTTCATTTCTATGACCATTCTTTCTATACAAATTAACAAGAGTGTAAAAATACACGAGAGGCACTGGAAAAAGGTAGTTTTCTAAAGGGACATTGAAAATTTCAACATCCACAAGAATCGATCCACTCTTCATTTCTATGACCAATCTTTCTATACAAAGTAACAAGAGTGTAAAAATACACGAGAGGCACTGGAAAAAGGTAGTTTTCTAAAGGGACATTGAAAATTTCAACATCCACAAGAATCGATCCACTCTTCATTTCTATGACCAATCTTTCTATACAAAGTAACAAGAGCGTAATAATACACGAGAGGCACTGGAAAAAGGTACTTTTCTAAAGGGGCAGTCAAAATTTCAACATCCTCAATAATCGATCCACTCTTCATTTCTATGACCATTCTTTCTATACAAATTAACAAGAGTGTAAAAATACACGAGAAGCACTGGAAAAAGGCACTCTCAAAAGGGGCAACGAAAATTTCAACATCCTCAAGAATCGATCCACTCTTCATTTCTGTGACCAATCTTTCTATACGAAGTAACAAGAGTGTAAAAATACAAGAGAGGCACTGGAAAAAGGTACTTTCTAAAGGGGCAGTGGAAATTTCAACATCCTCTAAAATCGATCCACTCTTTATTTCCATGACCATTCTTTCTATACAAATTAACAAGAGTGTAAAAATACACGAGAGGCACTGGAAAAGGGCACTTTCAAAAGGGGCAGTGGATATTTCAACATCCTGGAGAATCGATCCACTCTTCATTTCTATGACCAATCTTTCTATACTAAGTAACAAGAGCGTAAAAATACACGAGAGGCACAGGAAAAAGGTACTTTCTAAAGGGGCAATGGAAATTTCAACATCCTCTAAAATCGATCCAATCTTCATTTCTATGACCAATCTTTCTATACTAAGTAACAAGAGCGTAAAAATACACGAGAGGCACTGGAAAAAGGTACTTTCTAAAGGGGCAGTGGAAATTTGAACATCTTCAAGAATCGATCCACTCTTCATTTCTATGACCAATCTTTCTATACAAATTAACAAGAGTGTAAAAATACACGAGAGGCACTGGAAAAAGGTACTTTCTAAAGGGGCAGTGGAAATTTCAACATCCTCTAAAATCGATCCACTCTTCATTTCTATGACCAATCTTTCTATACAAATTAACAAGAGTGTAAAAATACACGAGAGGCACTGGAAAAAGGGCACTTTCTAAAGGGGCAGTGGAAATTTGAACATCCTTAAGAATCGATCCACTCTTCATTTCTATGACCAATCTTTCTATACTAAGTAACAAGAGTGTAAAAATACACGAGAGGCACTGGAAAAAGGTACTTTCTAAAGGGGCAGTGGAAATTTCAACATCCTCTAAAATCGATCCACTCTTCATTTCTATGACCAATCTTTCTATACTAAGTAACAAGAGCGTAAAAATACACGAGAGGCACTGGAAAAAGGTACTTTCTAAAGGGGCAGTGGAAATTTGAACATCCTCAAGAATCGATCCACTCTTCATTTCTATGACCAATCTTTCTATACAAATTAACAAGAGTGTAAAAATACACGAGAGGCACTGGAAAAAGGTACTTTCTAAAGGGGCAGTGGAAATTTCAACATCCTCTAAAATCGATCCACTCTTTATTTCCATGACCATTCTTTCTATACAAATTAACAAGAGTGTAAAAATACACGAGAGGCACTGGAAAAGGGTACTTTCAAAAGGGGCAGTGGAAATTTCAACATCCTGAAGAATCGATCCACTCTTCATTTCTATGACCAATCTTTCTATACTAAGTAACAAGAGCGTAAAAATACACGAGAGGCACTGGAAAAAGGTACTTTCTAAAGGGGCAGTGGAAATTTGAACATCCTCAAGAATCGATCCACTCTTCATTTCTATGACCAATCTTTCTACACAAAGTAACAAGAGCGTAAAAATACACGAGAGGCACTGGAAAAAGGTACTTTCTAAAGGGGCAGTGGAAATTTAAACATCCTCTAAAATCGACCCAGTCTTCATTTCTATGACCAATCTTTCTATACAAATTAACAAGAGTGTAAAAATACACGAGAGGCACTGGAAAAAGGTACTTTCTAAAGGGGCAGTGGAAATTTCAACATCCTAAGAATCGATCCACTCTTTATTTCTATGACCATTCTTTCTATACAAATTAACAAGAGTGTAAAAATACACGAGAGGCACTGGAAAAGGGTACTTTCTAAAGGGGCAGTGAAATTTCAACATCCTCTAAAATCGATCCACTCTTCATTTCTATGACCAATCTTTCTATACTAAGTAACAAGAGCGTAAAAATACACGAGAGGCACAGGAAAAAGGTACTTTCTAAAGGGGCAGTGGAAATTTCAACATCCTCTAAGAATCGATCCACTCTTCATTTCTTGACCAATCTTTCTATACTAAGTAACAAGAGCGTAAAAATACACGAGAGGCACTGGAAAAAGGTACTTTCTAAAGGGGCAGTGGAAATTTCAACATCCTCTAAAATCGATCCACTCTTTAGTCCATGACCATTCTTTCTATACAAATTAACAAGAGTGTAAAAATACACGAGAGGCACTGGAAAAAGGTACTTTCTAAAGGGGCAGTGGAAATTTCAACATCCTCTAAAATCGATCCACTCTTCATTTCTATGACCATTCTTTCTATACAAATAACAAGAGTGTAAAAATACACGAGAGGCACTGGAAAAAGGTATTTCTAAAGGGGCAGTGGAAATTTCAACATCCTCTAGAATCGATCCACTCTTCATTTCTATGACCATTCTTTCTATACAAAGATTAACAAGAGTGTAAAATACAATAGAGAGGCACTGGAAAAAGGTACTTTCTAAAGGGGCAGGGAAATTTCAACATCCTCAAGAATCGATCCACTCTTCATTTCTATGACCATTCTTTCTATACAAATTAACAAGAGTGTAAAAATACACGAGAGGCACTGGAAAAAGGTACTTTCTAAAGGGGCAGTGGAAATTTCAACATCCTCAAGAATCGATCCACTCTTCATTTCTATGACCAATCTTTCTATACAAATTAACAAGAGCGTAAAAATACACGAGAGGCACAGGAAAAAGGTACTTTCTAAAGGGGCAGTGGAAATTTCAACATCCTCTAAAATCGATCCACTCTTTATTTCCATTACCATTCTTTCTATACTAAGTAACAAGAGCGTAAAAATACACGAGAGGCACTGGAAAAAGGTACTTTCTAAAGGGGCAGTGGAAATTTCAACATCCTCTAAAATCAATCCACTCTTTATTTCCATGACCATTCTTTCTATACAAATTAACAAGAGTGTAAAAATACACGAGAGGCACTGGAAAAAGGTACTTTCTAAAGGGGCAGTGGAAATTTCAACATCCTCTAAAATCGATCCACTCTTTATTTCCATGACCATTCTTTCTATACAAATTAACAAGAGTGTAAAAATACACGAGAGGCACTGGAAAAGGGTACTTTCTAAAGGGAATTTCAACATCCTCTAGAATCGATCCACTCTTCATTTCTATGACCAATCTTTCTATACTAAGTAACAAGAGCGTAAAAATACACGAGAGGCACTGGAAAAAGGTACTTTCTAAAGGGGCAGTGAAAATTTCAACATCCTCTAGAATCGACCCAGTCTTCATTTCTATGACCAATCTTTCTATACAAAGTAACAAGAGCGTAAAAATACAAGAGAGGCACAGGAAAAAGGTACTTTCTAAAGTGGCAATGGAAATTTAAACATCCTCTAAAATCGATCCAATCTTCATTTCTATGACCAATCTTTCTATACTAAGTAACAAGAGCGTAAAAATACACGAGAGGCACTGGAAAAAGGTACTTTCTAAAGGGGCAGTGAAAATTTCAACATCCTCAAGAATCGACCCACTCTTCATTTCTATGACCAATCTTTCTATACAAATTAACAAGAGTGTAAAAATACACGAGAGGCACAGGAAAAAGGTACTTTCTAAAGGGCAGTGGAAATTTCAACATCCTCTAAAATCGATCCACTCTTCATTTCTATGACCAATCTTTCTATACTAAGTAACAAGAGTGTAAAAATACACGAGAGGCACTGGAAAAAGGTACTTTCTAAAGGGGCAGTGGAAATTTCAACATCCTCTAAAATCGATCCACTCTTCATTTCTATGACCAATCTTTCTATACTAAGTAACAAGAGCGTAAAAATACACGAGAGGCACAGGAAAAAGGTACTTTCTAAAGGGGCAATGGAAATTTAAACATCCTCTAAAATCGATCCAATCTTCATTTCTATGACCAATCTTTCTATAATAAGTAACAAGAGCGTAAAAATACACGAGAGGCACTGGAAAAAGGTACTTTCTAAAGGGGCGGTGAAAATTTCAACATCCTCTAGAATCGACTCAGTCTTCATTTCTATGACCAATCTTTCTATACTAAGTAACCAGAGCGTAAGAATACACGAGAGGCACAGGAAAAAGGTACTTTCTAAAGGGGCAGTGGATATTTCAACATCCTCAAGAATCGATCCACTCTTCATTTCTATGACCAATCTTTCTATACTAAGTAACAAGAGCGTAAAAATACACGAGAGGCACAGGAAAAAGGTACTTTCTAAAGGGGCAATGGAAATTTAAACATCCTCTAAAATCGATCCAATCTTCATTTCTATGACCAATCTTTCTATACTAAGTAACAAGAGCGTAAAAATACACGAAAGGCACAGGAAAAAGGTACTTTCTAAAGGGGCAATGGAAATTTAAACATCCTCTAAAATCGATCCAATCTTCATTTCTATGACCAATCTTTCTATACTAAGTAACAAGAGCGTAAAAATACACGAGAGGCACTGGAAAAAGGTACTTTCTAAAGGGGGCAGTGGAAATTTCAACATCCTCTAAAATCGATCCACTCTTTATTTCCATGACCATTCTTTCTATACAAATTAACAAGAGTGTAAAAATACACGAGAGGCACCGGAAAAAGGTACTTTCTAAAGGGGCAGTGGAAATTTCAACATCCTCTAAAATCGATCCACTCTTTATTTCCATGACCATTCTTTCTATACAAATTAACAAGAGTGTAAAAATACACGAGAGGCACCGGAAAAAGGTACTTTCTAAAGGGGCAGTGGAAATTTCAACATCCTCTAAAATCAATCCACTCTTTATTTCCATGACCATTCTTTCTATACAAATTAACAAGAGTGTAAAAATACACGAGAGGCACCGGAAAAAGGTACTTTCTATAGGGGCAGTGGAAATTTCAACATCCTCAAGAATCGATCCACTCTTCATTTCTATGACCAATCTTTCTATACAAATTAACAAGAGTGTAAAAATACACGAGAGGCACCAGAAAAGGGTACTTTCTAAAGGGGCAGTGGAAATTTCAACATCCTCTAAAATCAATCCACTCTTCATGTCTATGACCATTCTTTTTATACAGATTAACAAGAGTGTAAAAATACAAGAGAGGCACTGGAAAAAGGTACTTTCTAAAGGGGCAGTGGAAATTTCAACATCCTCAAGAATCGATCCACTCTTCATTTCTATGACCAATCTTTCTATACTAAGTAACCAGAGCGTAAAAATACACGAGAGGCATTGGAAAAAGGTAGTTTTCTAAAGGGGCATTGAAAATTTCAACATCTTCAAGAATCGATCCACTCTTCATTTCTATGTCCAATCTTTCTATACTAAGTAACAAGAGCGTAAAAATACACGAGAGGCACTGGAAAAAGGTACTTTTAAAGGGGCAGTGAAAATTTCAACATCCTCTAGAATCGACCCAGTCTTAATTTCTATGACCAATCTTTCTATACTAAGTAACCAGAGCGTAAAAATACACGAGAGGCATTGGAAAAAGGTAGTTTTCTAAAGGGGCATTGAAAATTTCAACATCCTTAAGAATCGATCCACTCTTCATTTCTATGTCCAATCTTTCTATACTAAGTAACAAGAGCGTAAAAATACACGAGAGGCACTGGAAAAAGGTACTTTTAAAGGGGCAGTGAAAATTTCAACATCCTCAAGAATCGATCCACTCTTCATTTCTATGTCCAATCTTTCTATACTAAGTAAGAAGAGCGTAAGAATACACGAGAGGCACAGGAAAAAGGTACTTTCTAAAGGGGCAGTGGAAATTTCAACATCCTCTAAAATCGATCCACTTTTTATTTCCATGACCATTCTTTCTATACAAATTAACAAGAGTGTAAAAATACACGAAAGACACTGGAAAAGGGCACTTTCAAAAGGGGCAGTGGAAGGTTCAACATCCTGAAGAATCGATCCACTCTTCATTTCTATGACCATTCTTTCTATACAAATTAACAAGAGTGTAAAAATACACGAGAGGCACTGGAAAAGGGTACTTTCTAAAGGGGCACTAAAAATTTCAACATCCCCAAGAATCGATCCACTCTTCAATTCTATGACCATTCTTTCTATACAAATTAAAAATAGTGTAAAAATACACGAGATGAACTGGAAAAAGGTACTTTCTAAAGGGGCAGTGGAAATTTCAACATCCTCAAGAATCGATCCACTCTTCATTTCTATGACCATTCTTTCTATACAAATTGACAGGAGTGTAAAAATACACGAGAAGCACTGGAAAAAGGCACTTTCTAAAGGGGCAGTGGAAATTTCAACATCCTCAAGAATCGGTCCACTCTTCATTTCTGTGACCAATCGTTCTATATAAAGTAACAAGAGCGTAAAAATACAGGAGAGGCACTGGAAAAAGGTGCTTTCTAAAGGGGCAGTGGAAATTTCAACCTCCTCTAAAATCGATCCACTCTTTAGTTCCATGACCATTCTCTCTATACAAATTAACAAGAGTTTAAAAATACACGAGAGGCACTGGAAAAGGGCACTTTCAAAAGGGGCAGTGGAAATTTCAATATCCTCAAGAATCGATCCACTCTTCATTTCTATGACCATTCTTTCTATACAAACTAACAAGAGTGTAAAAATACACGAGAGGCACTGGAAAAAGGTAGTTTTCTAAAGGGACATTGAAAATTTCAACATCCACAAGAATCGATCCACTCTTCATTTCTATGACCAATCTTTCTATACAAATTAACAAGAGTGTAAAAATACACGAGAAGCACTGGAAAAAGGCACTTTCAAAAGGGGCAACGAAAATTTCAACATCCTCAAGAATCGATCCACTCTTCATTTCTATGACCAATCTTTCTATACAAAGTAACAAGAGCGTAATAATACACGAGAGGCACTGGAAAAAGGTACTTTTCTAAAGGGGCAGTCAAAATTTCAACATCCTCAAGAATCGATCCACTCTTCATTTCTATGACCATTCTTTCTATACAAATTAACAAGAGTGTAAAAATACACGAGAAGCACTGGAAAAAGGCACTTTCAAAAGGGGCAACGAAAATTTCAACATCCTCAAGAATCGATCCACTCTTCATTTCTATGACCAATCTTTCTATACAAATTAACAAGAGCGTAAAAATACAAGAGAGGCACTGGAAAAAGGTACTTTCTAAAGGGGCAGTGGAAATTTCAACATCCTCTAAAATCGATCCACTCTTTATTTCCATTACCATTCTTTCTATACTAAGTAACAAGAGCGTAAAAATACACGAGAGGCACTGGAAAAAGGTACTTTCTAAAGGGGCAGTGGAAATTTCAACATCCTCTAAAATCGATCCACTCTTTATTTCCATGACCATTCTTTCTATACAAATTAACAAGAGTGTAAAAATACACGAGAGGCACTGGAAAAGGGCACTTTCAAAAGGGGCAGTGGATATTTCAACATCCTGAAGAATCGATCCACTCTTCATTTCTATGACCAATCTTTCTATACTAAGTAACAAGAGCGTAAAAATACACGAGAGGCACAGGAAAAAGGTACTTTCTAAAGGGGCAATGGAAATTTAAACATCCTCTAAAATCGATCCAATCTTCATTTCTATGACCAATCTTTCTATACTAAGTAACAAGAGCGTAAAAATACACGAGAGGCACAGGAAAAAGGTAATTTCTAAAGGGGCAGTGGAAATTTCAACATCCTCTAGAATCAATCCACTCTTCATGTCTATGACCATTCTTTCTATACAAATTATTAAGAGTGTAAAAATACAAGAGAGGAACTGGAAAAAGGTACTTTCTAAAGGGGCAGTGAAAATTTCAACATCCTCTAGAATCGACTCAGTCTTCATTTCTATGACCAATCTTTCTATACTAAGTAACCAGAGCGTAAGAATACACGAGAGGCACAGGAAAAAGGTACTTTCTAAAGGGGCAGTGGAAATTTCAACATCCTCTAAAATCGATCCACTTTTTTATTTCCATGACCATTCTTTCTATACAAATTAACAAGAGTGTAAAAATACACGAAAGGCACTGGAAAAGGGCACTTTCAAAAGGGGCAGTGGAAAGTTCAACATCCTGAAGAATCGATCCACTCTTCATTTCTATGACCATTCTTTCTATACAAATTAACAAGAGTGTAAAAATACACGAGAGGTACTGGAAAAGGGTACTTTCTAAAGGGGCAGTGAAAATTTCAACATCCTCTAGAATCGATCCACTCTTCATTTCTATGACCAATCTTTCTATACTAAGTAACAAGAGCGTAAAAATACACGAGAGGCACAGGAAAAAGGTACTTTCTAAAGGGGCAGTGGAAATTGCAACATCCTCTAAAATCGATCCACTCTTTATTTCCATGACCATTCTTTCTATACAAATAAACAAGAGTGTGAAAATACATGAGAGGCACTGGAAAAAGGTAATTTCTAAAGGGGCAGTGGAAATTTCAACATCCTCTAGAATCAATCCACTCTTCATGTCTATGACCATTCTTTCTATACAAATTATTAAGAGTGTAAAAATACAAGAGAGGAACTGGAAAAAGGTACTTTCTAAAGGGGCAGGGGAAATTTGAACATCCTCAAGAATCGATCCACTCTTCATTTCTATGACCAATCTTTCTATACTAAGTAACAAGAGCGTAAAAATACACGAGAGGCACTGGAAAAAGGTACTTTCTAAAGGGGCAGGGGAAATTTCAACATCCTCAAGAATCGATCCACTCTTCATTTCTATGACCAATCTTTCTATACTAAGTAACAAGAGCGTAAAAATACACGAGAGGCACTGGAAAAGGGTACTTTCTAAAGGGGCAGTGAAAATTTCAGCATCCTCTAGAATCGATCCACTCTTCATTTCTATGACCAATCTTTCTATACTAAGTAACAAGAGCGTAAAAATACACGAGAGGCACAGAAAAAAGGTACTTTCTAAAGGGGCAGTGGAAATTGTAACATCCTCTAAAATCGATCCACTCTTTATTTCCATGACCATTCTTTCTATACAAATAAACAAGAGTGTGAAAATACATGAGAGGCACTGGAAAAAGGTACTTTCTAAAGGGGCAGGGGAAATTTCAACATCCTCAAGAATCGATCCACTCTTCATTTCTATGACCAATCTTTCTATAATAAGTAACAAGAGCGTAAAAATACACGAGAGGCACTGGAAAAAGGTACTTTCTAAAGGGGCAGGGGAAATTTCAACATCCTCAAGAATCGATCCACTCTTCATTTCTATGACCAATCTTTCTATACTAAGTAACAAGAGCGTAAAAATACACGAGAGGCACTGGAAAAGGGTACTTTCTAAAGGGGCAGTGAAAATTTCAACATCCTCTAGAATCGATCCACTCTTCATTTCTATGACCAATCTTTCTATACTAAGTAACAAGAGCGTAAAAATACACGAGAGGCACAGAAAAAAGGTACTTTCTAAAGGGGCAGTGGAAATTGTAACATCCTCTAAAATCGATCCACTCTTTATTTCCATGACCATTCTTTCTATACAAATAAACAAGAGTGTGAAAATACATGAGAGGCACTGGAAAAAGGTAATTTCTAAAGGGGCAGTGGAAATTTCAACATCCTCTAGAATCAATCCACTCTTCATGTCTATGACCATTCTTTCTATACAAATTATTAAGAGTGTAAAAATACACGAGAGGAACTGGAAAAAGGTACTTTCAAAAGGGGCAGTGGAAATTTCAACATCCTCTAAAATCGATCCACTCTTTATTTCCATGACCATTCTTTCTATACAAAGTAACAAGAGCGTAAAAATACACGAGTAGTAGTAGTAGTAGAACAATTTTATTAGAAATAAACATTTCTTAATCAATAGCACAATATAAGCCTGGCTTGTGAGGCTCTGCTAAATTCAAAGAAAATAAAGAGACAATATGGAGAATAAGAAAATATGGAGAATGAGACCATATACCGAAATCAACAACAACAAAAAAAAACATAAACAATACACTACCTTGCGTGATCCCAAGACAACAAAAACAAACAAAAAATACATAAATATTACAAACGAATAACCTGTTTAAAATTTACTTTAGTTAATCTGTTTCAAAAGCATACCTACCGAGCAACTCCACACGTAAATCAGACTTAAACTGGTCAAGGCTACCTATTTCCTTGATATCTATACTCAGTTAGTTCCAAAGTTTTGAAGCTGTGTTTATAAGTGAAAAAGAAGACCTACTTGAAACTAATCGAGGAACCTCAGTGTTACCTTGTATCCAATCAGGAAGGCTATCACTGAAATACTTATATATAAAAATCACTCAATCCAGCTGCAAGCATTATATTTAAATCTCTACACACAGACCTCAAAGACTCCTGGTTCCCAACACTACAAAAACTCGGATAGCATTATTTTGGATCACACGGATTGGACGAACTATCGAAGAGTACTATCGATAAGTATTTAACCGAGCTATCTGTTCGGTTAAGTTTTAATATTGCTCCTTACCTTAAGTTGAAAAAAATTGTTTTTTTTTAATTAATCTGTAATAGAATCAATGGTACTTGTAACCGAAACTCTAAAAACGGAATTATGATAGCATAGAATTTAGTATTGCCAGAAGAAAGATCACGGATGCATGTTTTTTTTCCAGGGGTGATCGTATCGACCCAGCAGGCCTAAAACTTCGGAAGAGGGGCTATTCTAATGTTCTAGTGCTCCATTTGAATACTATGTCTTCAGAGATAACATAAACCCCACATCCCCTGGGGAAAGGTAATTAAGTTATAACATTTGCCCATTGCTTACGTATAGTGTTTGTTATTGGGAAGTATGCATGCATTTTTCGGTTTTGGAGGAAAGGACGATATTTTGCTGGGGAACTTTGCACGGGGAAAATTTTCCATGGAGAAGGAATTTTCCAGGGGATGAACTTTGCAAGGGAGTTTACCAGAATTCCTGTACGAAATTTCTTTATATGTCTTACTTTTTCTTTACTGGCTCAATTTTACGCGTGCAGGTGTTGAGTGTAATTGTGTGGGGTAAATTTTTTTCTTGATTGAATTTTTCAGAAATTTTTCTCTTGTTTTTTAAACTAAAAAAACAAGCTTTTACGACTGAAAGTAAGGAGCAATATTTAAACATAAAAAAACAGAAATTATTACAAGTACGATGGGGTTGCACCCTCCTCAACACCTTGCTCTTTACGCTAAAGTTTTAATTTTTTCCTAGTTCTTAAAATGACTGCTAAAACACAAGGTTCGTTTAATTGGAACAACAAGTAACTTCATTTTAAATGCCAAAAAACTTTGGCGTGAAGAGCCAGGTGTTGAGGAGGGGACAACCCCACTTGTATAGGTAATCCAAGCCCTCTAAGTTTTGGTCACTTAAAAGGAGCACTAGAGCTTTCAATTCCCATTTTAATGAGCCCTCTTCAGATATTCAAGAACCACTATTGATGCGACCACACCTGGAGAAAAAAAAAAAATACCAAAATTCCACAATTTTGCAAATACGAGCTTGAAACCTAGGTTCTCTAATACGCTGAATCTGATGGTGTCATTTTCGTTAAGATCACTTGACTCTTAGGGTTTTTCCGCTATTACGAAAAACAGTAAAACTTTCTCAGGCTCGTAACCTTTGATGGGTAAGACTAAACCTAATGAAAGTTATATCTTTGACATCAGCATGAAAAGCAGATTCTCTTAATATATTATATATAAAAAAACAAGTTTTTTTTTACTGCAAGTAAGGAGCAACATTAAAACTTAAAACGAACAGAAATTATTCCGTATGTGAAAGGGGTTGTCCCCTCCTAAGCGCATGGTTGTTTACGCTAAAGTTAGACTCTTTCTCACAACTCTACTTTTTAAAACAATAAAAAAACTTAAGCGTAAAGAGCGAGGCGTTAAGGAGGGGACAACCCTTTTCATATAAGAAGTAATTTCTCTTCGTTTTAGTATGTATTTTGTTGTGGTGTTCTCGCGCTGAGGTGGCCTCCTCTATTATCTCCTACCTTGTATGTTTTTTTTTTCTTTTCTTTTTTTTGGGAGGGGGGATTATTAGTATGACGAGACGTTGTGTTTTTTTTCGATGCATTTGTACTGCCCCAGCCTTACGATCTCTTCTCTTTGTTGGGGCATAATACTGTTTTTGTATATTTTTTAATTTGATTTAACAAATATTGATTGATTGATAACAAAGCATCTAATTTCATATAGTAACAATTATATACATCTGACACATATTCTAAATTTTTACCTTACTTTTCTCTCTGTTTTCACTTAAAACTTACTGCATGACATCGTTATATACTAACAGTGCTGCCTTTATTATAATCATAGTGTAGGTTTTACTTGTTGCGTCATCTACGGTTGTAGACTAGGGTTATGACGTCGTTCATCATCTTGTATGATGTAGTCTGAGCACAAGTAGTCATGACATGCTAAAACACTCAAGTAAAGTCTAAAGGGTAATCACTCAATTGAACGCTTTTATTAAGTACTCAAAATTCATCTTTAACAATAATTGATTGACTGACTATAAAAACAAGCACATGTCTACAAATTTATGTTAATAACTGAATGATGTAATGCTTTTTAGAAAGGACAATTTTGGATTCTTGACTTACCTGGAATACGTCTCTTAGCATGAGGAAGTTACAGGAAAAACAAACAAACAAGAGCATGACTAACTGAGATGGCAGAAAGGGCGAACTAGGTAGAGAGGGTGTTTTCAGCTTTGAAGACAAAAACATATTTAGGAGTACCACTTTTTTGTAATTTTTGGGTATAACAAGTAAGTAAGTAAGTGCTCAGATTAACGATGTTTCTTGACTATTGAAGCCCCTGTATCGGCCATACAGTGTGTTTCTAGCCGGCAACAAACTTTTTTAAACATCCTCTCCTCCAGAAATTTTAAAGGCCCCCCTCCTCGCAACAGTTTTTACAGGCCCTCTTGAGCCAGGAGTACTTTCGTCGTTCTGTTCTTGCATAGAAATGGAAGATTTCTTACTTTTTATAACGAATGATGCCAAAACTTACCATATGGATAGTCGAAAAATTGTACACCCCCCCCCTTCCCCTATACAATTCCCCGGTGTAATTGACACTAGAGAGTTGAATAAAATCTGAATTCTGAACTGTGTTGGGACCCAATGTTAAGTTAAAATAAGCCAGAGGTGCTCCTGACTTTCAGTTTAATGGCAAAATATGTAAGGCAAGTCGACGACTCTTCATGCACTCGTATATATGGCATAAGATCAGGTTTTCCCAGGAAAAACACACCCCTAGATTAGAAAGGAACAATCGACGCTCTAAATGGGGTTTAGTTGAAACTAGTAGAATGCAAAAAAAAAAAAAAAAAAAAAAAAAGCTAGTAGTCCATCAGGTTAAAAATTTTGTGCTCAAACCACTTTTGCAGACAGATTTTACGCTTTGACGCTAAATATCAGCTAAATATAACTTTTCCATCATTTTAGGTTGAACACAGGCGTTTTTGAAATCTTTAATGGTTTCTATTGAGGAAAAATGGGGGTGAACAAAAAATAATTCTTCCCTGAAGCCTATCTGAAGGTTAAATGATATCATTTAAATACAGGAAAATTTTCTGAGGTTGCGTAAGAGTACCAAACTTTTGGTAATGCGAACAACCAGAACACAATATGTTACTATAACATCCTCTTTCACGCTAACCCTTTCTGTCATAAATTTTTATTTAATCACTGCCTTTCGAAAAATTCCAATTTTTTGACGAAAGCCAACTTTTCCAAAATTCAAGATCACAGATAATATATAGTTGGCCTCGTTAAGATTGTAACAAGATCGTTGAAAAAAATCTGAACTTTCAAAATATTTTCTCAAAAAGAACGAACTGGACCCAGGCTCAAGACTCAAATAATACACTGGACATAGCGATTGAAAGGATTACAAAAAAAAAACTACGCTTCAAGATCATGAACAAACAGAGTTTCAGATTTTCCAAGTCCAACATCGCCAATTGAAGGGGGATCGCCTTCGAATTCATCAGGCTTACAAGGAAGAACTCGTCTTGGATAACTAGCAACTAATTCAAATTCTTTTGGTGATTCTTCATCAGCGAATACAAAATAATATACATACTGAAAAGAAAAGAAAAAACATTTGAAGGCAAAACATCATAAACACCAATATGAAAATTGTAGCTTAAGCTGAATAGGAGAGTAGGGAAAATTCTTTCGGTGATTCTTCATCCACAAATACAAAATAATATACATACTGAAAAGAAAAGAGAAAACATTTGAAGGTAAAACATCAAAAACACAAATATGAAAATGGTAGCTTAAACTAAATAGGAGAGGAATAGGAATAGGAGAATTCTTTTGATGATTCTTCATCCACAAATACAAAATAATATACATACTGAAAAGAAAGAGAAAACAACTTATATATATAAAATGATGATAGTCCAATTGTAATGATAGTCCAGTTTTAACTTATAAATTTTCAAAAACTATTGGGCAAATTATTTTTAATTATAATTTAATACTAAAAAGACTAGATAGTGATATAAATTGGAAACCGGTTTGTAATTGTAAGCAACTTGGCCCATTTGTAAATCCTACTTACAAACATGTTATAACAGGGGACTTGTCAATAATAAAGCAAGATGATCTTCAAATTATAATGAATAAAGGGGCTAATTTCCGTCTTTCTCATCATCTGAAACCATCGAGTGTTCTTGATGGTTTGGAAAATGATTTTGATTTATTTATTGATAAGTGGTGTAAGAAAGAGAATAAAAATAAAGAGAGTTTTCAAAGTTGGAAGAATTTAATTATTAGTAGAATAAGAAATAAAATATATCCTAACTTAAAAAATAGTAACACTAAATCATTATTCTATAATGCGAAGATTAAACAAGCAATTGCTAATCTAAAGAATGAATTTGTAATTGTGCCAGTGGATAAAGCTAATAATAATTTTGCCATAATTTGTGAGAAGCTGTATTGTGATATCTTAAAAAGGGAGTTATGCACAACTAATGTTTACGAAAAGGTAAATATAGAGGATGAGAATTTAATTGAAAAGACTGAAGAAATACTTTTTAAAAATTTTAATATTAAAATAAATGACAATGATAAAAAGTTCCCTTTCCAATATTAAACTGTAAAATTTCATAAGAATCCCCCTAAACCACGGTTTATTGCTGGAACAGCTAAATGTCCAACCCGCATTGCTGCTACTGACCTTTCTTTAATTTTAAAGGAAATTGTAAATAAACTTAAAACCTATTGTTCTGGTATTAAAAATTTTTCGAATTTTAATCCATATTGGAGTGTTAATAATTCACTGCAGGTGATAGATTCTTTAACAATGGTTTCAGCTAAAAGAATTGAGTCTTTCGATTTTGCGACAATGTATACTAATTTATCACTTAATGTAGTGTTTGATAATTTAAAAAACTGTTATCAAGAAATCTTTCCTCTTATCTAGTAAAAGGTTCTTAAAAATAGACATTTATAATAAAAAAGCTATATGGACAAATTGCTTTAATACTACAGTTAACTTGAGATGTTACAGCTTGGATATGATTTTTGAGTTATTGGAATTTGTTTTATACAATACTTATATAAGATTTGGGGGTGATTTGTACAAGCAAATTGTGGGAATTCCCATGGGGGGGAATGCCAGCCCATTTATAGCTCACTGATGGATAAGATGGATAAGAAAATGATGGATAAGAATAATCCAATTAATTTAAAACATGCTTTGTCAAATAATAAAAGATATTTAGATGAAATTTTGGTCTTAAATTGTAAGGATTTCATTGATATTTCTAAAAATATATATCCATCAGAGCTTATTCTTGAGCCTAGTCATGGCGCTGGTCATGAAGATCATTTCTTAGATTTAAAAATTAATATTTGTGATAATAATAAATTAAGTTTTAAAATGTATAATAAAACGGATGATTTTGATTTTGAAGTGATTAGTTTCCCATTCCCTGAATAATATACACTCAAATATCACATATTCAGCGTTTTTCTCACAGTTACTTCGTTATGCAAGGATTTGTAGTAATTATATTGATTTTAAAATAGATGTAAAATCTTAAGCCAAAAATTGATATCAAGAGGTTTTTCTGCAAATAAATTAACTTGGCAATTTAAAAAATTTAGTTTTCATTATAACGAACTTTTAAATAAACATCAAAAGAATTATCTAGAAATACTTAAAGAAATTTTTAACTAATTTCGGAGGTTCGAGAAATGTTGTCACAGCGCCATTTATTTTGAATTGTGTTTCTAATTGAGTGGATTTTCTAAAAAATTAGCCACATGGTAAAGATGAATTCTATAATTGTTTAGTTCATTCAGGTTTTTTGTAATGTGTTAATATTTGTGATTTGGAAAAAATTTATAATATTTAGTTTATCTATTGTTGCTAAAGGGAGGGATATATTAATAGGATAAGCTTGTTTTGGTTTTACTTGGTTGTTTTACATTTGCTGTTTTTTTTTCATAGGCATGTATTTTGGGTGTGATACCTGACGCGGGGATGCCATGGATATTCTGTGGTAGCCACAACACTGTGCTGGGTAGAAAATTTAGAGTGGCGAAACCCTATATAGGCAAGTGTATTCTCCTGATGAGCCCTTATGTTGGGTGTTGCCTCTGAATTATTTGTCTATATTATTTTTTCTATTGTTTGGTAAATGACGACTTATACTTATTGACAACATGACTGCCTGTCCATGGATTATTCTTTATGGTTGATTGTGTGTGGCTATGCTGTTTGACCTATGTGATTGTATGAATGAGTAGGGTTAAGGCCTCATTCAAGTGCTGGTCTATATTAATCACTAATTTAGGAAAACAGTCTTCCTTTTCTCCTTATGTCACTTTTTTATTTTTTATTTTTTTTTTTTTTATTTTTTTTTTTTTGTGTTTGTGCTGTAGCATTGGTGATTTCTCTTTTCATGATATATATATATATATATATATATATATATATATATATATATATATATATATATATATATATATATATATATATATATATATATATATATATATATATATATATATATATATATATACATATATATATATATATATATATATATACATATATATATATATATATATATATATATATATATATATATATATATATACATATATATGATACATATATATATATATATATTTCATATATATATATATATATATATATATATATATATATATATATATATATATATATATATATATTGCCCCCAGTCCCCCCGTTGCAGTTCCTGGCTGAAGGGCTAAGAAACGGAGATCAGCACCACCGGTAGGGACTGTACAGTCTAATGCCGTATCCTTCGCCTTTATATATACGTATATATATATATATATATATATATATATATATATATATATATATATATATATATATATATATATATATATATATATATATATATATATATATATATATATATATACATGTATATACGGGGCTAATGCCATATCCTTCAACTTTATATATATATATATATATATTATATATATATATATATATATATATATATATATATATATATATATATATATATATATATATATATATATATATATATATATATATATATATATATATACATATAACTAAAAAAATATGAATAAATATATATAAAAATAAGTTGTTTGTGGGTTATGTCTGTCTGTCTGTCTGTCGAGTGACGTCGTGTTTGTCCGCATATGACGTCTGAATTATTTCACACTAATACAAAAGAAGAAAAAAAACTAAAAAAGGTAAAAACTACAAAAAAAACTAAAAAGAAAAAAAAACTAAAAAAGCTAAAAAACTAAAAAAAACTAAAAAAAGGTAAAAAACTAAAAACTAAAAAAACTAAAAAACTAAAAAAAGGCAAAAACTAAAAAAAAACTAAAAACTAATAAAAAAACTAAAAAAGCTAAAAAACTAAAAAAACTAAAAAAACTAAAAAAAGGTAAAAAACAAAAAAAAAACTAAAAACAAAAAAAGAAAAAACAAAAAAAAAGGAAAAAACTGAAAAATAAGAGAAAAAGAAAACTATAAAAATAAGTTGTCTGTGTGTGGATCTGTGGATCAGGTGACGTCATGTTTGTTCGCATATGACGTCTGAATTATTTCACACTAATACAAAAGAAGAAAAAAACTAAAAAAAGGTAAAAACTACAAAAAAAACTAAAAAGAAAAAAAAACTAAAAAAGCTAAAAAGCTAAAAAAAACTAAAAAAAGGTAAAAATCTAATAACTAAAAAAAAACTGAAAAAAATAAAAAAAGGCAAAAACTACAAAAAAATAAAAACTAATAAAAAAACTAAAAAAGCTAAAAAACTAAAAAAACTAAAAAAAAACTAAAAAAAGGTAAAAAACTAAAAAAACTAAAAACTAAAAACTAAAAAAGAAAAAAACTAAAAAAAAGGAAAAAACTGAAAAATAAAAGAGAAAAAGAAAACTAAAAAAATATGAATAAATATACATAAAAATAAGTTGTTTGTGGGTTATGTCTGTCTGTCTGTCTGTCGAGTGACGTCGTGTTTGTCCGCAAATGACGTCTGAATTATTTCACACTAATACAAAAGAAGAAAAAAACTAAAAAAGGTAAAAACTACAAAAAAAACTATAAAGAAAAAAAACTAAAAAAGTTAAAAAACTAAAAAAAACTAAAAAAAGGTAAAAAACTAAAAACTAAAAAAAACTGAAAAAACTAAAAAAAGGCAAAAACTAAAAAAAAAACTAAAAACTAATAAAAAAACTAAAAAAGCTAAAAAAATAAAAAAACTAAAAAAACTAAAAAAAGGTAAAAAACAAAAAAAAATAAAAACTAAAAAAGAAAAAACTAAAAAAAAGGAAAAACTGAAAAATAAGAGAAAAAAAAACTAAAAAAATATTAATAAATATAAAAAATATAAATATAAATATAATATAAATTAGCAATCAACAAAGCACCGAGACACAAATGACGACCGGGACACAGGGAGTATAAATGACGACCAGGACATAAGTAAAAAAAAAAAACTAAAAAAACTAAAAAAATGGTAAAAACTACAAAAAAACTAAAAACTAATAAAAAAACTAAAAAATCTAAAAATCTAAATAAACTAAAAAAGAAAAAAAAGAAAAAAGGAAAAAAATAAAGGAGAAAAACAAAACTAAAAAACGAATGTATATACAGACCGGGACACCGGGATACAAATGACGACCGGGACACAGGGAATATAAATGACGACCGGGACACAGGGACACAACTATAATGGGGACGCCGGGGGGCACAGGGGGATGTAAATGACGACCGGGACACCGGGACACAAGGAACATAAATGACGCCCGGGACACTCAAAGAGAAATCACAGACTGGAACACCGGGACACAAATGACGACCGGGACACAGGGAATATAAATGACGACCGGGACACAGGGACATAGCTACAAAGGGGACGCCGGGGTGCACAGGGGGATATATAAATGACGATGGCGACTCAGGGAATGGTCGATTAGCAGTCACCATCAACAAAGCTCAAGGGCAATCATTAGAATCATGAGGTATAGATCTGAATACGGATTGTTTTCCCATGGACCATTATATGTTGCATGTTCAAGAGTCGGTAAACCTGACAATCTATTTATATGCACAGACAATGGGACAGCAAAGAATGTTGTATATTCGCAAGTTTTACGTAGTTAAAAACATATATATATATATATATATATATATATATCTATCTATCTATATTCACAGGTGGGACATAGGGACACAACTACAATGGCGCGTAACTAATATGGCGCGTAACGACTTAAGCACGCGGGGGGGCTTGGGGGGGGCGCGAAGCGCCCCCACCAACTAGGTGTTGGGGTGGCGCGAAGCGCCACCCCAACAGCTAGTATATATATATATATATATATATATATATATATATATATATATATATATATATATATATATATATATATATATATATATATATATATATATGCGGCCTAAATATATGGATTCTCATTGTCACTTGTCTCCTAACCGCAGCCAATTTGAGCGATTTCCCTATGTAATTACGTAATCATAGGTTCGATAGAGCCACCCTGTGAAAAAGACGAATGCCTTCTTAACATCCTGACTTATTTAGATATTTTTTTGTGACCAGTCATCACTGTTCCTTGTTTTTCAGCCTTAGATTCCCTTGTCCATTTTTATTGATCTTTACCTAAGATAGTTTTATAAACGCCTTTTGCTTTAGCAGTTTAGATTCAGACATCATCTCGTTTAGTCTCTTAAGGTTATTTAATTAAGGGCATTTCTTAAGGATAACAAATATGTCTTTTATAGCTTCCAGCCAGAGATCATTGTTCAACATTTGATGTACAATACAATGCGATTGTCGCTGCCGTTTTTTCCATGCCTTTTTCTTTAGCTGTAGTAGTTCTCACTAAGTTTCTAGTCACATTTATCTGTGCTTCATTTTCGTCAGTTAGTCCCCTAAACATTGTAAATTACCTTAAATTAGAATTAGTACCTTTGTAAGTTACGTTTTCTTGTTATTAGACCTTTAGCTTTTGCCTTGGCTTGTCCGTTGTCATTATGAAAAACATAACGACAAACCTGTTTTGTTTTTTTTATAGATACTGAAGCAGTATCAGGCTCCTTGCTAACTTGCTAACTTCTTGTTTATTTTTTAAAAAAAGCCATGGTAGGGATTGATAAACTTACCTATGTCAAAATCCCAAACCCATAAATCATGACTATCATTTTCAATTTTGGTAAGTCATAGATCCGCTGTTGCTTATCTTCTAACCCCATTTTTCTTTCTTCGTCATTTTGGGTTTTCATTACTTCATACAACTTGGCACTTGGCAAGGCCCTTTGCTTTAGCTACCGTTATTAGGCCAGTTTTAATCCGAACCTTAATTTTTTTCTTTTTTTTTTTTTTTTATTTACAGTATCAGGTTCATGGCTTAAAGTCCTTATAAACTTGATGGAAATAGGAAGTATTTTAGGCTCTTAACGAATTCTTCTGAAAATAAATGGAGCCGTTTTCGAGAAAAAATACTATATATATATATATATATATATATTACGGCTGTCATCCGATAGGTTTTTTTCTCTAGTTATATATGGAATGGATATGTGACTTTTGTTTTAGACAGTTGATATATTCAAATCGGTATATGGAGAATGTATCCGTATTCTTCTACATTGGAGGAATTATACCCGAAAATAAACATAACCCCTACAAATTTAAAAGTCAGGGCCTAAAACACTCTAGGGTTACAGAACTCTTCCCCTACCCTCATCCAAAAAAATATTCTAATGCCCTATTCAGAGCTCTGGCCTATGCATTAGTGGTATCAGGTGGCCCATTGAAACTAATTATATTCGTTTCATCCTAGTATTTTTCAGAAACTGTTATGAGCAACAACATGAACAGTGGCCAATATCATGGCTAATGATTGGGTTTTGTGTTTTCAGTAGAGCAAACATGTTTTAGTTTTAAAATATACTGAAGGAAAATATAATGGGGGTATTTATAAACCATTTTTGTATGTGTGTGACTTTTTTCTCGTGAAATTGAAATTTGGTAGTATGCGAATAAAAACAAATGTAGTATAGTCGTAGAGCATTATTAAATGCGTGCCTTCATTTCTCTATACCTTGTTATGGGAACTACTCTTATTCACTAGTGACACCTAATAAAGTGCTATGTTGCTCTTTGGCTATGGTCTCCAATAGCTTTAGTTCCATGGAATGCTTAGTAAGACAGTCGATGAGTCAATCCTTTGATTAGTATTTTCTTTAGCAGATTTATGTCAAAAATTAACTTTACTGGATGAAGTTCTGTTACGGAGAACCTATACCCAAAAATCTTAAGAATGTGATAGGGGGGGGGGGGGGCACGCTCGCCCATGTCTCGGTGTCAACATTTTATTCATTTATTAATGAATAATAAGATGTTTAATTAATTTTTTGAATAATAAGATGTTTATTTTTGAGCTTGTGTTTTATATTATTTACTTTACACTATTTAATTTTTATATTATTTTCATTATAATAGTGGTTAGGAAACCAAAGTGCTACTTACTATTTTCTCTAATATTTTAATCCTTTATTTTACCATTGGATCAAACATGTGCTTTTTTTGCAAAAGTTTTTGCATGGACAAAAATATCTTTTTCTCTTCTATATGAAATGCAAACATTTTGTCTTGCGTTTGATGCCTAGGTTCATACTTTCTTGCATAAAAGTTTTCAGGACGTCTCAAATTTTAAGAACAATAAACAAAAATAAATCAATGAAAACATTGTGGGAACCTGCGAACAAAATTGACGTTAGAAGGTATTCATAATCGAGTCTTTTTTTTATTGTTTCGCTGCATTATTAAAATAAGGAAACCTAAGTAGCACTTCTAAATTTCTTCAAAATTGTAATGTTTTTATTTTAACATTGGATCAAACATTCGTGTTTTCACGCAAAGATGGGTGTTTTGCTTATGGTAAAACGTTTTGTGTTTTTTATGGAACGTAAAAATTTTCTTTCGTAAAAATTTATAATTAAAAAAATCTCGTAAACAAATAACAGTCTCAGTGTTGTTTAGTTTTTCCCTGTAGTTTAGAACTTTTAACTATCTGTGCAGAAAAAACTGAACTTTGTCAAAGTGGCTTCAAATGAAAATTATTTTGTTGTTTGTAAAAATTATTTTTGCTATTTCTTAGCAGTGATCCTCATTTTAAGAGAAAACACTTCTATATTTGCAAAAAACAAGAACCATTCAAAAGCTATGACTGAAAACTTAATAAAAAGTGTAACGGAAAGGGTGAAAGGGAGGTTCAAGTTTCAGGAGACTCAAATCTGACACAACTGGTTGGCATAACTCTATTCACTAGGGTTGTATGCGTAGGTTAAAGGACCAAGGGAGAAGAGATTTACTTTAAGGTATAAGCGGGGGAATAAGTTTCATAATAGGTAAGTATGAAAGCGGACGTCTTACCACCCGGGGACAGAAGGAAGTATATGGGTTAAGCCATAACGGTCCCTACCTAAGCCCAAAGTACGGGGTATTGGGGAAAAAACTTCCAACACTTTTTTTTGTGTTGTAACAGCCTATAATTGTGTTAGGATAAATAAATTGCAATTACTATTATTATTGTCGACATTTATTTTGATTGCTTAAATTCTGAATGCTTCATCTGACGGTTATGAGTTGATCAGTATGGACTTCCATAAAATTTAAATTTTATGTTCTAAAAAATTTCTGGACAATCAAAATAGAGGATTAGCAAAACAGACCATAATCAAGGTCCACCGCAAACTTGATAGATTACGGCAAACGAAATCAGGATTTGCCGGACAAGCAACTCGTGCTATTGAAAAACACGCTATGAACAAAATCAAAATAGTATTTACATCTTACTAGCAAATATCGCCGAGAGAATTAAAACTCACTTTCAAAGAATGAGATCTTAGAAACCGCCTCACAAGAGATCTACCATCTGGCAATCTTACGGCAACTTTTACGCACTCTGAATGAGAAGGATCAGGCTCATCAGGGACCAGTTCACCGGCTTTTTTTCTTCTCTCCTTTAATTCCTCTTGCATTTCTTTTTCTTTCATCTCCCTTTCTGCTATTTCTTTTTCGAGTCTTTCCTTTGCCTCTCTCTCTCTTTGCCGTTTTTCTTCTTTCTCTCGGTCAGCACGTAAAGATTCTTCGAACGCCTCGTCTTGTTCTCTTCTGATGGTCTGGTTCAAAGCTCTTTCGTTCCTAAAAGCAGACTAAATAAGACTTTATCAAGCATTTGGTAATGATCTAATGGGAAATAACAGGAAAATTAACGAGCCTGAAAAATCGCCAATTAAACTGCATAACATTTATCATCCTAAATATACTCTCTCTATCCATAACCATTTCCCCGAGAACCAGAATTTCAGCTCCTTTTATACTGCCAGACTATGGTAAAAAGTTTACCTGGTTACAAGATGGCACTGCCTATAGGAAGAAAACTTTCACCCAAAAGCTTAGCAACTTTGAAGTTTTTACTTGCGGAAACTACTTTCGTCCAAAAGCTTGTCAACTCAGAAATTTGTAATTACCAAAACCATTTAAGTCCAGGCCATGTCTATGGAACAAAAACTTTCATCCAAAAGCTTAACAACTTGAACATTTTTATTTGTCATATTTTTTAAGTTTGGCAAATGGCCATGGAAAGAAAACTTTCATCTAAAAGCTTAGCAGCTTGGGAATTCTAATTTGACAAAATTTAATAAGGAATATATACATAAATGAGTCATCGTATAACATTTTAGTGTGATTACGCTTTCAAATTTTACCCGTAATGCTTTCAAAAAGCCTTTAATGCTGGATGATAGGGTAACTTTCATTATGATAAATAGTTTCCGGCAGCCAAGCATAACGGCCTATTAAGATAATACTACAACGAATGAGTAAAATAATGATAAACATCAAAATTTCTCTCCAAACATAGGTGCAGACACAAATAACTGCAATAATTCACAGTCGTTTTGGAAAATACAGCTAATAAGACGCGCAACAATAATAACGCTAAAACAAAACGCCGTTGTATTTTTCTTAATAAAATAAGTATTGTAGCAAAGGAAAAAGCTATCAATTAATACGGAGAGAAATATCTGGTCCCCTTCGAATCGTCTTCCCACCCCGTCAGCTCATAAAAATATAACAATGGAGAAGAAGGCGCTGTCTCTTTTAACCGTTTTATATATATATTAATTAATATATATTAATATATTATAATTATTATATATAAATAAATGAACCCCCTATGCCTCCCCAAGGCCAGAACATAATTTGTACTTTACTTTACTATAACAAAAAAAAAGCATTATCAGTTTAATGTACATAGCCTATTCTGAAGTTCATTCCTTAAAATGTTAATAATATCTGATTTATTAAAGTTACAAAAGTGAAAACAATAAAAAAAACCCTTTTTTTGTCTGTAATTTCTGATCTTTTGGAGTTTGATTCAGTTATTTATTGTAATTTTAGTTCGTTTTGGGTTTCATTTATTTATTGATGCTGATTTTTGGTAGTTTTACGCTTGGTAGTTTATTTAATTCAATTTTTGCTCATTTTTGATTTAATGCAGTTTTTTACTTTTCTTTTTAAAACTTATTAGCGGAAAAAGTTTGTTTAAATAATCTCTGTTCGTTTTACATTGACTTAGTTTTTGTTTCAGGGAAAAAGAAAATAATAGTTTGAATCCTTTTTAAGAATTTGTAGTTTAGCCTCCTATTTGTATGCTGGAGAAATTTTTTCAACAATTTTAACACATACACCCTTTTAAAAATCCGGACACAAACAGTTAGTTTTATACCTCCTCTACTTGATCTGAAATAGAAAACTTGAAACCATTCGTAAAAAATTCAATCTATACTCTTTGACAGCTTGGGTACACTTACACTCTTTTGATTTAATTGAATTTTAAAAACAGAATTAGCAATAGAAGTAGGAACGAATTTTTGAACATAATACCGTCAGTTGTTCTTTGAATACTGCTGAGACGTCTTATTGGCAACCAGCCTACACACAGTGCGGTTTGATTTAATTTTTTTTAACAAAATTTAGATTTTAAACATAACGGGAAAAATGCAAAGCTCTGGGAGGTTAGCCTATGCAATATCCCTAGAGATATAGTTACAAGACTGTTCAATTTTGCAAAACAAAATGGCTATCTTAAAATTGTGATAAGAAGAGTTGGGAAAAAATGAGCCAAAGAGGAGAACTGATTGCCCTCTATTCACTTTTTGACTCTTAAAAAGAGTACTAGAACTTTAAATTTCCAATCAACATTGCCTTTAAAGTGTCGGTGATATTAATAGCTATGATAGAGCAAAACTGACTATGATATTGCTTATATGCCGTTTAATACTTGCAAGCGCATAGTTTGTTCGTTTAATTGAAACACCACCTAAACACTAACTTAATGCCCTTGGTGCCATTAGTTACAGTAACCGCAGAAAAAGCATTCGAAGTATGCACACAGTGGCTTCAGGCTAGTCCAGAATTCGTCACAACTTCTATTGAAAGATCTAATTGAATAATGTAAGCCGTTGTTGTGATATTGCTTTGTCACCCTTTAGACAATCTATATAATCAGTTTCGTTCTGAATTCGTTCAATATCCACCTAATATTCCCTGAAAGCTTCAACTTAATACCCTTACCTTGTGTGGAAGCAATAATTATAGTAGCAGTAGGAGCAGAATTAATAGTAGTAGCATTAGCTTTTGTAGCAGTAGCAGTAATAATAATAGTAGCAATAGTAGTCGTTTTAGGAGTAGAAGCAGTAGTATAACGATGCAAATATTGTATTTTGGTTAGTTAACATCCCCCACAAAAAGTCTAGTGAGTTTTAATTCCCAAACAAAACTGTTCCAAAGATATTGCTGATATGCCCTTTTGTCAACCTGCATATAGATGGCAGGTTGTCATCCGTAGAAAAAAAAAATTTCATAAATATTCTTTAAGTTTCACCTTCATACCCTTAGATATAGCTGTAATAGCAGTCACAGCAGTAGTATTACTACTCAACTTAAAACAATTAACAATTGCTATGACACCATCGATATAGCCTTTTGATAACCTGTATATTCACATACTTCTTGAAACTTTCCTCTTAATGCTCTTAACCTTACATATAGTTGCGATAGAAGTAGTTGTTGAAGCAATAGTAACAGCAGTAGTAGAATTAGTAAATGTTTCAGTGGTAGCAATATTAGTAGTAGTGTGCACAAATTTGAGAATTTGGAAGATGGTTGGGATAATTTTAGAAAAGCAATTTATGAAGTTGCTGATGATGTCTTAGGGAGGAAAGTTAAGAGTGCAGCTGGGAATACTCGTGATAAAACTTTATGTTTAATAGAAAGAAGAAGAGACTTTCACAAGAATTATCTGAGTGATAGATCATAAGAAAACAAAAGGAATACAGAGAAAGTGGAGAAAACATTAAAATATTAACTAAGGGGATGTGAAGTGAAGGTCATAGACAAAATTGCCGAGGAGGAAGATGCAGCTAGATGGCATAATGGCAAAATTGTGTACTGGCATGTAAATAAATTGATAAGGAATGGTCAGTCTGAACTTGTCCCAGTTAAAGATAGGAACGGTGCCACAATTAGTGATAAGGAAAGAGTTAAAGAGAGATGAGCGGAACATTTTGAGAATGTTCTAAACCGAGATATAGCTGCTGGAAAAGATATAGAGGAAAAGGAAAAAGTTTGGTATACCTTGGATATGAAGATTTGTTTTGAGGAAGAATTAGCGACAGTACTAAACAGACTAAAAAACAATAAGACTCCAGGTGCTGATTGTGTGGTAAAGGACTTTCTCAAATATGGTGGCTCTGATGAAAGAAATAAGTTGCTGAAGATTATGAATACGATTTTTTGAAAAAGGGGAAAGTACCGATCCATTTTAGGAAAACCGTGATTAAACAACTGTATAACATGGGTAATAAAACCGAGTGTGAGTAATTATAGAGGCATTAGTCTAGTCTCTGTGGGTAGCAAATTAAATAGTAATATTATACTTTTTAGACTTAGAGATGCTGTAGATAAAAATTTAAGAGAAGAGCAGTGCACTTTTAGAAAAGGTAGAGGATATGTTGACCGGATTTTCCTTCTTAGGTAAATGATTGAGAAGTCCCTTTGTTGTCAAACACCTTTGGTCCTCAGTTTTATAGATTATGAGCAAGCGTTTTTGATTCTGTTTATAGAAGAGCTTTAGCAAAGATCTTATCCTAGTCTGGTATACAAAACGAATACATTAAAGTGATTAGTGCTCTTTACAAAAATAACAGAGACAGTGTCTACTTTTTAGTAGACAGTGGGAGCAGTGAAGATGTTAAAAGTAGAATAGTCAAGGCTCAGGGTATTTTTTCACCGTTAAAACAACTTTGGAATAATAGGAAGATATGTTTGCGAACCAAGATTAGAATATTCGAAGATACAGTGATGACGGCGGTCAAATATGGCTCTGAAGCATGGGCACTCCGAAGAGCGAGTGAGGATTTACTAGATATTGTCCAGAGACACTGCCTAATGATTGTTCTGGATACCCGGCTAACTGACCGTATTTTAAACAGTGAACTGTATGTAAAATGCGGTTAGTGTGCTATATGCAAAATGTGGTTGAAATGTGGGCGAACCAAGATTAGAATATTGGAAGGTACTGGGATGACAATGGTCAAATATAGAACTGAATAATGGGCACTCCGAAAAGCAGATGAATATTTACTAGACATTGTCAGGGAAACTGTCTACGGATTGTTCTGGGTACCCGGCTTACTGGGTACACGTTTTCCGGATGAAGGATGACACATTACCCAAGATTGTCCTTTTCAGCCAGCCGCCTAGGACTAAATTGAAAACAGGTCGTTCTTGTCTGGGGTGGGAGGATTTAATAAAGAAAGATTTAAAGGAAATGGTAACTTCCCAGGAGGGTGTAAAGAAGGAGGCTTTGAATGGAAAGGTATGGAGCAGGAGCGTGCGTAGCTGTGTTGGCCTCAAGCGGCTTGGTGTTTCGATTAGTTTTTAGTAGTAGTAGCAGTGTACATATTGCCAATTAATCAATTGATCTTTCCCAATAAGCATTCTCTGAGAGTTTCAACTTAAAACACAATTCAGTTCTTAAGATTAGCTAGTAGTACAATCTAAATGGACATAGTTTCTTTTGTTAGTTCAAACTTACAATTAATATGCTCTAAAAATTTGATCTTCATAGACTTAGCTTTAATAGCACTATTACTACAAGATGTTGGTGGTAGAAGCAGATGTAGAAGCAAGATGTACAAGATGTAGAAGCAGTTGCAGTGTTAGTGTTGTACTAGTAGTATTTGTAGTAGCAGCACTGATAGTGGTAGTAGCATGTGCATATTGCCTTTTGGGTAGTTGAACATCACTTTCATGATGCCTCAGAAGTTTCGCCTTGACACAGTAAGTCTTTCCAAAAAATATTGTTGACATGTACTTTGACCCCTTTTTCACCTTAATACTCTAAGCCTTACAAGTTGGTCCAACTAAAGTAGTAGTAACAGTAGTAGTGACAGCAAAGTAACAGTACTGTTAGTGTTAGCAGTAACCTGTATATATTTCCTTTTTGTCAATTGATCTTCCTCATTATGCTTCCTCTGAAAGTTCCAAATTAATACCCAAATCCATTCTTGAGATACGCCCTTTTGACCATCTGCATGCGCATAGTGTGTTTTTAGTAAACGAAGTAGCAGGTACATTTTGCCCTTTGGTCAACTGAAAATCCCGCTCAAGATGCCCCTGAAGTTTCCTCTTGATACGACAACCCGTTCCAAAAATATTGTTGATACGCCCGTATCAGCAATCTGTATACACTTGGTATGTTTTGAATTAGTTCAATTTGCCCCTCAAAGCGTCCTCAAATATTTTTTCAATACCGTCAGCCTTAGTAGTACTCGCTACAGAAGTACTAGCTTAAGTGATAATAGTAATAGTAGTTGGGGTAGCAGTGGAAGCGGCAGTAGTTGTAGTAGTAGTTGCAAAGATAGGCTTTTGGTCACATTATCATTTCTCTTATCATTTCCTGAAAGTTCTAAATTAATATACTCAGTCATTCCTGAGCTACATCCTTTTGACAACCCACATACAGGTTTTGATTTAGTTCAGCACTTTCCTCTACATTTCCTGAAAGACTTATCTTAATTCGCTTGTATTTTAGGAAAGTAGAATACATACAGGTTTTGATTTAGTTCAGCATTTTCCTCGACATTTCCTGAAAGACTTATCTTAATTCACTTGTATTTTGGGAAAGTAGAAGTCAAACATGCATACCTTCTCTCAATAACACATACTATATGTAAACAATGAACAAATTGCATAGCTTACAGCCCTTCCAATGAGCCCTCGCGGGGGGGGGATTGACATCCCAAAACGCATATTTGATGAACCTTTCAACAATGCTGAAAAATAGATATCTCAAAACTTTTTTTCGATGTTTAATTTAGGAAATGATGGGGGTGGGGGAGGGGCTCTCAAATCTATTCGACTCTTAAAAAGGGCTACTAAAACTTAAATCAGCATAAAAAGGGCTATAAAACTTGATTTTCGTTAAGATTCTACAACTTTTAGGAGTTATTTCCCCCTATAAAATAAGGCAAATTTTCTCAGGCTGGTAACTTTTGATGGGTAAGACTAAGCTTGATGAAACTTATATATTTAAAATCAGCATTAAAATGCAATTCTTGTTGATGCAGCTATTGATATCAAAATTCCGTTTTTTAGAGTTTTGGTTACTAATGAGCCGGATTGCTCCTTACTACAGTTCGTTACCACGAACTGGTTGAAAGACCTTCATGAAAGACCTTGTGCTGATGAGACAAGCAGGCGCTCAATTTTAAGAAAAAGAAACTTTTTTTCAATTTCAATTTTAATTTTATTTTTCAATTTTAATTTTAAGAAAAAAAAAACCTATTCTTGAAAAAATTTAACAGATCTTCCTCTTCCTTTCGAAGCACCTACACTCCAGAACCACACTTGACCACTGTCAGTTCTATACCTTCCAATAATTGAATTTAGCCATATGTAAAATCCCAAAGAAAATATATATAAAAAATTTGCAGTGCATAATGTAGAAACTATATTTATCAAGTTATCAAGACAAATTGATTGGCTTATGTTATAAAGACAAAGTGATTGACAGATGATTGTCCCTGTGGGTTGGGAATCCTTTGTCCAAGGGGCACGGGTTCAATTCCTAGCGTGGCTTGTTATTTGGTTTGGGGCGGGAGTCAGTAGCGTGACTCTGTAACCTCAGCCAGAGTCGACCCAGCTCTAAATGGGTACCTAGAGAAATCTGAGGAAGGTCAGCAGGAAGGGTGTGCGAAGGCACAGCATGGTTGGCCCCCAGCCCCCATTGCACTTCCCCTTCTGGAGGGTCATGAAACGGATATCAGCACTGCTGGTTTGGTCCTTAAGGGTCTAGTGCCGACATTCTTACTTATTTACTTTACAAGACAAATTTCATGTAATATCATGAAAATATTATATTAAGAACACAATTTTCCCGATCAGAGGACGAACTTTTAGACTCTGATTTGAAAAAGATATTTGCTGAAAGCCGAACCTTGCAAACTCTCAGTTCACCTCTGAATGCATATCAGCAGAAAAAAAGAAAACAAATAAAACCAAGAAGCTTAGAAAGGTGTGGCTTTCCTTTGAATGAGAAGTTATCTTTGGAATCCACTAGTTGTTAATGTTTGAACTCTTACAGACGACAAACACTGTCAAATTTATTTTATTAATTTTGCTTTTTCATTTCTCCCAGTTCAAAGTGGCATCAATAACAAGACTATAGTGATGCCCTATATATTTCATAGGTTTGAAACAGCAAAACAATTCACGGTTTAAAGGAATGATTACCTAAATTAGAACTTCATAACATTCTTTTTCAAGGTTTTTAATTGCGTGTTTTTCCGAAAATGAGATTAGAAACTTATTACTACGCTACTTTGCCTTATTATTGCACCTAAGAAGAACACAAATACAAAACAGACGCTAGATGGTGTTTGTGGTTTGTGCCAATATTACCGTGAATGTCCACAGTAATTCACTGTATTCACATTCACTGATCCGGTCGGGATTTAAAATAAGAGCTCTGAGACACGAGGTCCTTCTAAGTTGCAAATTTCACTACGATCCGATCACCCGTTCATAAGTTAAAAATACCTCACTTTTTCTAATTTTTCCGAATTAACCGTCCTTCCCTTCTCCCCCCCCCCCAGATGGTCGAATCCGGGAAGCAACTATTTCTAATTTAATCTCGTCCGGTCCCTGATACACCTGCCAACTTTCAGCGATTGCTACATTGATCAGGTCCCTAGTTTCGTATCTTCAAGGAGGCACACTCGTGCCTCTATAAAGAGGCGAACCACGAAAATGTTAAGCGATCTTCGGTTCCAGTAGTCGCAGAGGGATGGGGAGGGATGCATTTCGTAGCCCGAGCTCCAACTAAGAAACCTGCCAAATTTCATCCCCCTCCGACTTTTCCTTCATGGGGAAAATCTGGCCGAAAGTTTCAACCCACCAACCCCAGCCCCCCTTTAACGTTGTCCGATCGGGCTGAAATTCACTAGTTAAGGTCCCCTAGGGCCCAGGAGCTTATCCGAGGAATTTCGCTCGATCCGATAACTCCTTCCCTGTTTTCCAGAAACCACGCATAGCCACTTAATTTTCATATTCTTTTTTTTCTGCCACGCCTACAGGTCACAGCCGACATCGGATCTGGGTGTACGAAGACTCATTCGATGCGGAATTCTCCGAGTAAGTTTCCTTGAAAGTTTCGTAGGAAAATCTTAACCCCCCGAAAGTTTCGACCCCCCAACCCCCCCCCCCCTTTAACGTTGTTCAATCAGGCTGAAATTCACAAGTTAAGGTCCCCTACAGCCCAGGAGCTTATCCGCGAAATTTCAGCTCGATCCGATAAGTCCTTCCCTGTTTTCCAGAAACCACGCATTAGCCACTTAATTAACCCATTTCTCCATAAGAGCAAATGTTAATTTGAAATTTTTAAAAGTTATTTAAAAGTTATATTTACACGCATGCAGGTGGTTAGCTCAGTCGGTAGAGCGTGGGACTTTTAATCCTCGGGTCAAGGGTTCAAGTCCCCTATCGGGCGGTTTTTTTCACAAAATACGAAAAAAACTTCGTTTTCTTAGAGTTAAAGACCTGGACTGCTTATCATTGGAGAGATAACAGAATATTAGCTTCTTATGAGCAAAAGAAACATTTCGGTCATTCTATCTATTTTTTTTTCTATTTTATACAATGATTTAAAAGCGGGGGGGGGCGGCAGCCACCCAACTTCCTCTCCTAATTCCTGTACGAGGAGTACAGGAATTATTAAATTACATCCACCATGGATTGTAGAAAAACGTACAGAAATAATATGAAAAAAACTCCGTTTTCTTAAAGAGTTAAAGAGGCTGCATCCCAAAGTCGAACCTTAAAACGTACAGGAATTAGGAGAGGCAGTTGGAGGGCTGCCGCACCCCAAACCCCCCGCTTTTAAAGACTCTTTTGCACAGGTTTTTTGTTGTGGGGGGCTGCCGCCCCCCTAACCCCCCGCTCTTGGCTTTGGAAAGGCCCTCTTTTAATTAACAAAAAATTGAAATGAATGACTAATGGAATAACTCCGAAAAATGTTAAACACAAGAGGACAGGAGAACCATTGCGCCGAAACTAGTAATTAGTAACAATGAAGTCCCCCCCCACAACAAAAAACCTGTACAAAAGAGTCTTTAAAAGTGGGGGGTTTGGGGGGGGGGGCGGCAGCCCCCCAACTGCCTCTCCTAATTCCTGTACGTTTTAAGGTTCGACTTTGGGACCCAGCCTCTTTAACTCTTTAAGAAAACGAAGTTTTTTTCATATTATCTTCATGTAAACATTGGTGTGGTCCGGGGTTCAAACCTGAAATCTCTAGCACCCTGAGCGCGAATCATACCGCTAAACCAGCAGGCCACACCTAAGAACAACAATCATTTTTTTTATCACCAAATACAATTCTTTCAAACTATCTCGTTCACTCCCCCCCCCAGATGGTCGAATTGGGGAGCGATTATTTCTAACTTAATCTGGTCTTGTCCCTGATCCTCCTGCCAACTTTCATCGTCCTAGCTTATCTAGAAGTGCCCAAACTAGAAAAACTGGGACCGAAAAGAGAGACAAACGGACAGAAATTACGATCCCTATGTGTCATTTTATAAATACCAAGTGTCAGAAAAACTAAAATAATCACTTATTCACAGAGAGAAGAGCAGGAAGGAGACGAAAAGAAAATATAAATAGAATAAACACAATAGAAAAAAACTTGAATAGACTCCAAAAAAAACGTGATAATGGAAATTTATAAAAAAAAATCATTAGGTAACGGATCTTTGTCTTCCATGTCTAAAATAATGGACAGTAAATTCATATAATTTAGCAAATATAATTTAATAACATTTAAATTTATATAAATAATGGAAAGTAGGTTTACATAATTTAGTAAATATAATTTAGTAAAATGTAATTCATATATAAATAATAGACAGTAAATTCGGTACTTCAATATGAATTCTTTACCTTTCGTCCCTTGCAACGATAAGAAATGCTTCATTATTTTCTACAACTCTCTTCACTCTATTTACAAACGGTTGGGGTTCTAAATATTCTTCAATTCGGGAAGCAAGGGACATTTTATTGTTTTTCAATACAGCAATTCCAGTAAATGGATGTCTACTACCTGCCAATGACCGGAATGCTGAATATCCTGCATATTTCTTGACTGAACAGGACCAGAATATGAAGTTTTCGTTTATATAATTCACCACGTTTGGATTTGTTAGTGTTCGCCTAAAAATGAAGAAATTCATAAAGTATTTGGGAGTCTAAATTCATAAAGTACTGTAAATACATTATCTGCAAACCATAAAACTGAACCATTTTAGCCTTTTTCCAAAAAATTCATCTATAAGTACATCAAATCGAGTTATTATGGTTGGATTACTACTTTGTAGACTACCAGAAAGCAGCAAGTCAATCCCATGTAAATATTTCTCCCTTAAATCAAAAACCAGCGGGGCCTTCCAGAAAAAAATGGTCAAAATCTTGATCCTTCTCTTTATAAAGGGTTCAATCATACCGCCCTTCACGAACCACTCTTTTTTTTATCAAACACCTTTCGCCACCTCTGAATTGGAAGGCAGTGTCCGATTTGACAATTTGCCAAGTTTCAATCCATCGACATAAACCATAGTCGGCAAATTAAGTTTAAAATAACTGCCACTCCAACATTCGGTTTAGCAAGACCAAAATTATTTAATGTTGTAGAATTAAAAACCAGCCCTTGCCAATACTGAATTTATTGACCCTCTGAAATAAATCGCACCTGGCTTTTTAAATCTGCGGGTATAACACGAGGACCAAGACCATCGTTCGATAAATAAGGCATTTCTAGTAATGACACAATTTGGGATTGCTACGAAATTTCAAACCATTATTCGACATGTGTGACTTGTATGGGATAGCCTTCAAAAACTAAGCTCACTCTGTTAAATCTAGTTATTATTCCCAATCTTAAAACCAAAATTGAACATTAGTAGCTATTTCACAAAAATGGAGCAGAGGTAACAATTATTATGAAAAAAATATTATGAAAAGAGAAATAACCAATGCAACAGCACAAACACATAAAAAAAAGAGACAGAAGGAGAAAAGGAAGACTGTTTTCCTAAATTAGTGATTAATATAGACCAGCACTTGAATGAGGCCTTGATTCTACTCATCCATACAATCACATAGGTCAAACAGCATAGCCATACACAATCAACCATAAAGAATAATCCATGGTCAGGCAGTCATGTCGTCAATAAGTATAAGTCGTCATTTACCAAACAATAAAAACAATAAAGAGAAATAATTCAGAGGCAACAACCTAACACAAGGGCTCATCAGGAGATTACACTTGCCTATAGGGTTTCGGCACTTTAAATTCTCTACCCAGTCAAGTATTGTGCCTACCACAGAATTTCCATGGCATCCCCTTGTCAGGTATCAACCCCAAAATACATGCATATGATATATATATATATATATATATATATATATACTAGCTGTTGGGGTGGCGCTTCGCGCCACCCCAACACCTAGTTGGTGGGGCGCTTCGCGCCCCCCCAAGCCCCCCCGCGCGCGTAAGTCGTTACGCGCCATATTAGTTACGCGCCATTGTAGTTGTGTCCCTGTGTCCCATCTGTGAATAGAGATAGATATAAATATATGTTTTTAACTACGTAAAACATACGAATATACAACATTCTTCGCTGTCCCATTGTCTGTGCATATAAATAGATTGTCAGGTTTACTGACTCTTGAACATGCAACATATAATTGTCCATGGGAAAAACAATCCGTATTCAGATCTATACCTCATTATTCTAATGATGTGTCCCTGTGTCCTGGTCGTCATTTATATTCCCTGTGTCCCGGCCGTCATTTGTGTCCCGGTGTCCCAGTTTGTAATTTCTCTTTGAGTGTCCCGGTCGTCATTTATATTCCCTGTGTCCCGGTCGTCATTTGTGTCCCGGTCTGTAATTTCTATTCGAACAATCCCTGTGTCCCGGTCGTCATTTATATATCCTGCCTTTGCCCCCGGCGTCCCCGTTGTAGTTGTGTCCCTGTGTCCCGGTCGTCATTTATATTCCCTGTGTCCCGGTCGTGATTTGTGTCTGGGTGTCCCAGTGTGTAATTTCTCTTTGAGGTTCCCGGTCGTCACTTATATTCCCTCTGTCTCGGTCGTCATTTGTGTCCCGGTCTGTAATTTCTCTTTGAGTGTTTTTTTCTTTTTAGTTTTTTTTAGTTTTTTACCTTTTTTCTTTTTTCAGTTTTCTTTTTCTTCTTTATTTTTCAGGGTCACTATGAAGTACATATCGACGAACCTTTGTTTTTTTAACTTAAATCTGGTAGGCATTGATGACCTTATCCAAGTCAAAATCCCAAACCCAATAGGTTCTTCAGTCATTTTACAATTAAACATTTTTCCGTGAACAAATGTCTTAAATACCGTTAATGACGTCACCGTCAAAGTAAAAATGACGACAACTAATTTCATGACGTCAGCCGACACAGAAACATGACGTCACCTGATCCACAGACAGACAGACAGACAACTTATTTTTATATATATAGATAGATATATATATATATATATATATATATATATATATATATATATATATATATATATATATATATATATATATATATATATATATATATATATATATACATATATATATATATATATATATATATATATATATATGTATATATATATATATATATATATATATATATATATATATATATATATATATATATATATTTAACTAACGCGCCACCCCAACACCTAGTTGGTGGGGGCACTTCACCCCCCAAGCCCCTCCCGCGCGTGTAAGTCGTTACGTGCCATATTATTTACGTTCCATTGTAGTTGTGTCACTGTGTCCTACCTGTGATATATATATATATATATATATATATATATATATATATATATATATATATATATATATATATATATATATATATATATATATATATATATATATATATATATATATATATATATATATATATATATATATATATATATATATATATATATATATATATTTATATATATATATATATATATATATATATATATATATATATATATATATATATATATATATATATATATATATATATATATATATGTATATATATATATATATATATATATATATATATATATATATATATATTTATATATATATATATATATATATATATATATATATATATATATATATATATATATATATATATATATATATATATATATATATATATATATATATATATATATATATATATATATATATATATATATATATATATATTTCCCTAGAGACATTTATTATAAGGCTTCAACCTGTGTGATTTCCCTAGAGACATTATTTATCCGATTGTTTAGATTTATTTGCTATTGACATTTTTACTACGTGAATTTGAAATCGATACTTAAATATCAAATACCTTGGGTCTTTGAACTTGATAAGTACCTACAGTGAATTTCTGACCTACAATAACTATCAAGATTTTGACGTCAGAACCGGTTTAACGGACTATGCTTTAGAATTGTCTTTGGGACTTATAAGATGGATGAGAAACTGATATTAAATGCAGTATTGAACTTCATTAGCAGAGCGCTTAACGATGGCATTAAAATGGAATCAATTATCAAATCAGCGGTAGGCTACTACGACCATGAGAAAATTATTCTAGCTAAACGAATTCTCCATACAGAACTTAATGAGCCTAATAGAGTAGTAATCCGTGCCAAAGATGAGGACAATATTCTCTAAATGTCGAAAACCTTAGTAAACGCCGCGAAGCAAAAATTGAACATTCCTAAATTCGTGATATTCAGCCCCTGTGAAGTTCCCGCAATAGGCGATGCGGTTAGCGCCACAGCTATTTCTAAAATAAATGAAATGTCTCTAGCAACGCTAACCCACCCTCAAATGAGCCTGCCTAAGCCCTCTCAGCAATCCTTAAATTGTGCACCCCCCTCAAAGCCGTCATATGCTGTTATGGTGAAAAACCCACCAACTGACTTTAAAGGCCCAAACAAACGCAAGGTTTTCTTGGACTCCATGTGCCAGAACTCTGTGGAAGACGTTACGGAATTAAAGTGCACCAAAAACGAGTGAAAACTTGTCGTTCGAACTAAGACAGCAGCCACGAAAATAGTTGAAACTATGAAAACATCAAGCCCAAGTCTAAATGCCTCATTAAAAGAATCTGCTTATATCGGCGTGGTCAAGCGCGTGCCGGAGGATATCGATCACTCGAAGCTCGAAGAATTAATACCAAAATGTACGAAGGTAACCCAGTGTGGAAAGTCGAACACATATAAAGTATATTTTCAGACGCGGATTGATCTTGAAGTTTTCCTTTAAAACTCGGTTAGAATTGGCTACGAACGATTACAAGCCCAAGAATTGGTTTTCCTTCCGCGCCGTTGTTTCAACTACCACAGGATAGGCCATCTAGCTTCCAACTGTGAAAATCCATCAACATGTTCAAAATGTGGCTCGCATGAGCACATTTCCACGCACGAAGCTCCCAGCTCAAAACTCCCTTTTTGTGTAGAGTGTAAAGTGCCGGGTCATATCTGCTACAGTATTAGTTGTTCCAAAAACAGACAACTACAGAAATCATGAGCAAGTGCTATAGCTTCATTTCATGGAACATCAATGGCTCGTTCACTGAGACGCTCCCGATCTTCAGTGATTTAAGTGTCGAACATGATGTAGTGTGCATTCAAGAGCACTTTATTACCGTGCAAAGTGAAAACCTGCTAGAACTGAATCATACCACGAAGGCCTACAAAGTCCCAGCTAAACAGAGCGGCAGCCGAGGAAGACCTTCAGGAGGCCTAGCTACATTTGTTCGGTCATGTGTTCTGTCCAGTCTATTCGAAAAGTCTGACAATTTTCTCGCAGTACGAATTGAAAGTTGTGTATTTATTAACGTGTATTTGCCAACAAATTATAATGATGAGCGTTAAGAACGTCTTTTTGCCCTTTCTTGTGAGAAACTAAATTCATGTATATCTAAAATTAAGCGACAGGGTTTTTCTTGTGTAGTAATTGGAGATTTCAACTGCAACCTTTCTGAGATTTCTTCTCTACAATCATCTCGTACCTCTTTGATTAAGAATCTTTTTGGTGATTACCTTGCTGTGGTAGGAAAAGATAGGAATTTTACATATATTCACAACTCCTCCAGTGTGTCAAATCTAGACCATGTTGCCATTTCTCATAATTTAACTCTTCAAAATGTTAGGGTAGTAACGGACTATCAAATTTCTGACCACCTTCCTGTCTCGTCTTCTGTACATATTGTCTCTTCGAATGGTCACCAAACCCGCCAGGAAACTCAACAGCCTAAATTTCGTCTTGATTGGCTTAAGGCTGATAAGCAACTATTTGCTCTGGCGACAGAAGAAATTCTTAATAAAATCCGTATTCCCTTTAATCTCCTTCAAAAATCGAAAGATCTCTCTAAAGAAGAAGTCCGAATTTGTCTCAATATTTATTGTACTGAAATTTGTCACGCTCTCCTTCATGCTGAGAGGTTAGCGGTACCTAAAGTAAAAGTTCGTAAAGGGATGGTGCAAAAATGGCCCGAAAAACATTCGCTGGTAGCCGCTTGTCATCAAGCAAAATTCTGGTTTTCGGTATGGAAAGATTGTGGGCGCCCAAGATCTGGTACCATTAATAGCATCAGACTGACTACGAAGCGTAGATTCTCGAAGGCGCTCTCCCTCCACCGCAAATCTCTCGTTGATAGCTATTCCGCCCGTGCAAAAAAGGATCGAAATTTTCTTTTCAAGTCTGTATCTTTGGCAAAGCCTACCCCTCTGTTGTCGCCGTCTGAAATCCCCGTCGAGGACTGGTATTCTTATTATGCGAGTGAATTTGCTGCTCCTAACCCCCAGCTTGAAGACATGTACGAGAGAGAATTGGATGAGTTCCTTGATAAGCTTCCGCACGGTGATTTTGTTGTCAGTTTGGAGTCCATTATTCAAGCGTTATTCAATTCGTCGGTTGAAAAATAAGTCTTCTTGCGGAATTGACCGTGTTAGCGCTATCCATATTAAACATGGTGGTTCGGTTCTCGCTATGCATCTTTCGCTTCTTATGCAGATGATCTTCACGCAAGGTGTTGTTCCCTCATCTTTCTGCGTAGGGGATCTAACCCCCATTCTGAAAAAAGGGAAAAATGAAATCAAATGCTCGTCTTTCCGCCCCATTACAGTCGCCACATCTTTATGTAAACTATTCGAGCTTCTATTCATTAATGAACTGGAAACTAAATGCTACACCCCGCCACGTCAATTCGGATTTAAGCGCCGCACTGGTTGTGCCGATGCCTTGACGGCTGTAGTGAGTGTGCTACTCGATGCGGATTTTTCTGGAGAGAGCATAGCCTTAGCTAGTCATGACATCAGCCGTGCATTCGATTCACTCATACACGGTGCATTGTTATTAAAAGCTTCACAACGAGGTCTGAATCCCTGCATAGTTCAATCCCTACGTGATATGTACTCGAGGCTGTCCATTCGCCTAAAGCTTCCTCCCGACAAAAATTTGCCTCCCCGGCCTCATGAAAAATTAATCCCCGTTTTGAAGGGTGCCCGCCAGGGAGCTGTCTCCTCCCCTCATTTGTTCAATAATTATGTTCTTCAAGCACAAGATAAATGCCCAACCTCATGCATTCTTTCCTCTATAGACACCTCCTTAGTATGCTACGCCGACGACGTCTTGAACTTGAGTAGAACATTACAAAAAGCTTCTGACATTTTTGAAACGCTTAAAACCGAATATCTAAAACTTGGTCTCAGTTTTAACATTGAGAAAACCGAGATAGTTCTCTTCAATTGGCAAAAAACACCACACGTGCCTTCACTGCTATTTGGTGAAAATCTCGTGAATACTGCTGACCACATAAATTACCTCGGAGTCCCTATTGGCTCATCTCTAAGGCATACACGTCTTCTACTGATCAAACACCTCAATCGACGAATCTCCAGCTCGTATGCTTCCATAGTCTCTGCTAAATTCCGTTTTAGCCTCCCCCTCCTTGCCAGCCTATATAACGCTACTGTTTTACCTCATATTCTGTACCTGGCACCATTTTGGAAACTATTCTCGAAGGTTGAATTGTCTAAAATCCGTGCGTTTTTCTTCCGTTTTGCTAAATACCTCCTACGTTTTCCTCCCTGGTACAGAAACTCAATCCTCATTAAAAAGTATCACATAACCGACCCTTATGTTGCAGTTGAAAATGTAATCAAAAGACACAATATTAAAATAGTAGATCACGATTGGTATAATCTCCTTTTACAATAGATCTGTTTTCGTTTTATTCATTTTAGTGCTATTTTGTTTGCCCTTCTATTAGTTGAGTCTCTTTCTAGTTATGTCTCTTCTGATATGTTCCTATATATTTTCTTATATTTATGTGTTCGTGCTCCGTCTTTTTCATTTCGTATGATTGACAGGTTTTCAAATAAATAAATAAATAATATATATATACATATATATATATATACATATATCATGAAAAGAGAAATCACCAATGCTACAGCACAAACACAAAAAAAAAAAAAAAAAAGAGACAGAAGGAGAAAAGGAAGACTGTTTTCCTAAATTAGTGATTAATATAGACCAGCACTTGAATGAGGCCTTAACCCTACTCATCCATACAATCACATAGGTCAAACAGCATAGCCACACACAATCAACCATAAAGAATAATCCATGGACAGGCAGTCATGTCGTCAATAAGTATAAGTCGTCATTTACCGAACAATAGAAAAAATAATATAGACAAATAATTCAGAGGCAACACCCAACATAAGGGCTCATCAGGAGAATACACTGGCCTATATAGGGTTTCGCCACTCTAAATTCTCTACCCAGCACAGTGTTGTGGCTACCACAGAATATCCATGGCATCCCCGCGTCAGGTATCACCCCCAAAATACATGCCTATGAAAAAAAAAAGCAAATGTAAAACAACCAAGTAAAACCAAAACAAGCTTATCCTGTTAATATATCCCTCCCTTTAGCAACAATAGGTAAACTAAATATTATAAATTTTACCAAATCACAAATATTAACACATTGCAAAAAACCTGAATGAACTAAACAATTATAGAATTCATCTTTGCCATGTGGCTAATTTTTTTAAAAATCCGCTCAATTAGAAACACAATTCAAAATAAATGGCGCTGTGACAACATTTCTCGAACCTCCGAAATTAGTTAAAAATTTCTTTAAGTATTTCTAGATAATTCTTTTGATATTTATTTAAAAGTTCGTTATAATGAAAACTAAATTTTTTAAATTGCCAAGTTAATTTATTTGCAGAAAAACCTCTTGATATCAATTTTTGGCTTAAGATTTTACATCTATTTTTAAAATCAATATAATTACTACAAATCTTTGCATAACGAAGTAACTGTGAGAAAAACGCTGAATATGTGATATTTGAGTGTATATTACTTTCAGGGAATGGGAAACTAATCACTTCAAAATCAAAATCATCCGTTTTATTATACATTTTAAAACTTAATTTATTATTATCACAAATATTAATATTTAAATCTAAGAAATGATCTTCATGACCAGCGCCATGACTAGGCTCAAGAATAAGCTCTGATGGATATATATTTTTAGAAATATCAATGAAATCCTTACAATTTAAGACCAAAATATCATCTAAATATCTTTTATTATTTGACAAAGCATGTTTTAAATTAATTGGATTATTCTTATCCATCATATATTTATATTCTAGTTGACTTAAAAACAAGTCAGCTATAAATGGGCTGGCATTCCCCCCCATGGGAATTCCCATAATTTGCTTGTACAAATCACCCCCAAATCTTATATAAGTATTGTATAAAACAAATTCCAATAACTCAAAAATCATATCCAAGCTGTAACATCTCAAGTTAACTGTAGTATTAAAGCAGTTTGTCCATATAGCTTTTTTATTATAACTGTCTATTTTTAAGAACCTTTTACTAGATAAGAGGAAAGATTTCTTTATAACAGTTTTTAAATTATCAAACACTAAATTAAGTGATAAATTAGTATACATTGTCGCAAAATCGAAAGACTCAATTCTTTTAGCTGAAACCATTGTTAAAGAATCCATCCCCTGCAGTGAATTATAAACACTCCAATATGGATTAAAATTCGAAAATTTTTTAATACCAGAACAATAGGTTTTAAGTTTATTTACAATTTCCTTTAAAATTAAAGAGAGGTCAGTAGCAGCAATGCGGGTTGGACATTTAGCTGCTCCAGCAATAAACCGTGGTTTAGGGGGATTCTTATGAAATTTTACAGTCCAATATAGGAAAGGGAACTTTTTATCATTGTCATTTATTTTAATATTAAAATTTTTAAAAAGTATTTCTTCAGTCTTTTCAATTAAATTCTCATCCTCTATATTTACCTTTTCATAAACATTAGTTGTGCATAACTCCCTTTTTAAGATATCACAATACAGCTTCTGACAAATTATGGCAAAATTATTATTAGCTTTATCCACTGGCACAATTACAAATTCATTCTTTAGATTAGCAATTGCTTGTTTAATCTTCGCATTATAAAATAATGATTTAGTGTTACTATTTTTTAAGTTAGAATATATTTTATTTCTTACTCTACTAATAATTAAATTCTTCCAACTTTGAAAACTCTCTTTATTTCTATTCTCTTTCTTACACCACTTATCAATAAATAAATCAAAATCATTTTCCAAGCCATCAAGAACACTCGATGGTTTCAGATGATGAGAAAGACGGAAATTAGCCCCTTTATTCATTATAATTTGAAGATCATCTTGCTTTATTATTGACAAGTCCCCTGTTATAACATGTTTGTAAGTAGGATTTACAAATGGGCCAAGTTGCTTACAATTACAAACCGGTTTCCAATTTATATCACTATCTAGTTTTTTTAGTATTAAATTATAATTAAAAATAATTTGCCCAATAGTTTTTGAAAATTTATAAGTTAAAACTGGACTATCATTATAATTTAAATTACTAGGAAGGGCCTGTTTCACATGCCGCTGATTTAAAATTTCTGGTAAATTAATATCTTCAATCTGCTTACAAGTAAAATTAATAGGTAAATATAATCTGTTATCCTTATTACTAATCTTATCGAACTTTTTCTTTTTTGAAATAAATTTCGTTTTAGTTAGAATGCAAATTGTATCACATATTACTTTAAAATTATAATCAAGAGCTGTATTATTCTTAACAATCCAGAAAAGTTTGATTAAATTCCTCTTGGATAAGTTATTTAGACACTTTATTACAGAAATCATACCCCTAGATTCAAGTAGCTGGCATAGATCTATAGAAAGCATATGTACATCTAATTCATTTTTCCTATTATTTTTCCTATGTCCTCTCGATCGTTTTTTACGTTTAGTAGGACAAGTAAAAGAAGGATGGTCCATAAAACCATCAATACATTTAACAACAACATGAGACATGTCACCATATTTTGCTACACGATCATTTAGCCCAAAAGGATAAGCTGTACCAAGAGTATGGATCCAGAAATCCTCCTGTTTACGTAGTCTATTATTCTTCTCTTCTTTATTTAAATTTTCTAATTCTAAATTTTCTAAAATTGTGACAGTTATATCTGATATGGAACATTTACCATTATTACAATGTTGAACTAGATAGTTATTAGTTTTTTCATTATTAACTGTTGTCTTGTGTCCAGAAAATCTTTTATATATATTATTAGTTGTTTCCCCCACATATTGTAGGCAGCATTTATTACATTCTAATAGGTAAATTACATTGGTTGTTCTGCAATTAACATTACCACGTAACTTGCATGCAAAATTTTTATTATACAATGTACTTTTAACAGAAGTCCATGGGACAAAATGATCTTGGCAAAGAAAACAACGACTTTTACACTTACTAACTTTCAAAAAATCGTTCCGAGTTCCGAGGCTAATATTTGTGTTTTGTTGCATAAAAAGTTATTGAAAATAAATCCAAAACAAACCAACATCCAAATCAAAATGCAACAATCAAAGTCCAAAAAACATGCCAAGGTCAATAGGTCAATAGGTCAATAAATACATAAACAAAAAGATGAAAGAACATGAAATTTGCATAAGTGCCATCTCACCAATAATTAACAATATCAGGTTAAAAACCTGGACCAGGGTAAAGGTCTGTCGGGGAGAAAACTAAAAAAAAATTTCTCCACCAGCACTGGATCCAACCTGGAATAATATCATGAAAAGAGAAATCACCAATGCTACAGCACAAACACAAAAAAAAGAAAAAAAAAGAGACAGAAGGAGAAAAGGAAGACTTTTTCCTAAACTAGTGATTAATATAGACCAACACTTGAATGAGGCCTTAACCCTACTCATCCATACAATCACATAGGTCAAACAGCATAGCCACACACAATCAACCATAAAGAATAATCCATGGACAGGCAGTCATGTCGTTAATAAGTATAAGTCGTCATTTACCGAACAATAGAAAAAATAATATAGACAAATAATTCAGAGGCAACACCCAACATAATGGCTCATCAGGAGAATACACTGGCCTATATAGGGTTTCGCCACTCTAAATTCTCTACCCAGCACACTGTTGTGGCTACCACAGAATATCCATGGCATCCCCGCGTCAGGTATCACCCCCAAAATACATGCCTATGAAAAAAAAAAGCAAATGTAAAACAACCAAGTAAAACCAAAACAAGCTTATCCTGTTAATATATCCCTCCCTTTAGCAACAATAGGTAAACTAAATATTATAAATTTTACCAAATCACAAATATTAACACATTGCAAAAAACCTGAATGAACTAAACAATTATAGAATTCATCTTTGCCATGTGGCTAATTTCTTAAAAAATCCGCTCAATTAGAAACACAATTCAAAATAAATGGCGCTGTGACAACATTTCTCGAACCTCCGAAATTAGTTAAAAATTTCTTTAAGTATTTCTAGATAATTCTTTTGATATTTATTCAAAAGTTCGTTATAATGAAAACTAAATTTTTTAAATTGCCAAGTTAATTTATTTGCAGAAAAACCTCTTGATATCAATTTTTGGCTTAAGATTTTACATCCATTTTTAAAATCAATATAATTACTACAAATCCTTGCATAGCGAAGTAACTGTGAGAAAAACGCTGAATATGTGATATTTGAGTGTATATTACTTTCAGGGAATGGGAAACTAATCACTTCAAAATCAAAATCATCCGTTTTATTATACATTTTAAAACTTAATTTATTATTATCACAAATATTAATATTTAAATCTAAGAAATGATCTTCATGACCAGCGCCATGACTAGGCTCAAGAATAAGCTCTGATGGATATATATTTTTAGAAATATCAATGAAATCCTTACAATTTAAGACCAAAATATCATCTAAATATCTTTTATTATTTGACAAAGCATGTTTTAAATTAATTGGATTATTCTTATCCATCATATATTTATATTCTAGTTGACTTAAAAACAAGTCAGCTATAAATGGGCTGGCATTCCCCCCCATGGGAATTCCCATAATTTGCTTGTACAAATCACCCCCAAATCTTATATAAGTATTGTATAAAACAAATTCCAATAACTCAAAAATCATATCCAAGCTGTAACATCTCAAGTTAACTGTAGTATTAAAGCAGTTTGTCCATATAGCTTTTTTATTATAACTGTCTATTTTTAAGAACCTTTTACTAGATAAGAGGAAAGATTTCTTTATAACAGTTTTTAAATTATCAAACACTAAATTAAGTGATAAATTAGTATACATTGTCGCAAAATCGAAAGACTCAATTCTTTTAGCTGAAACCATTGTTAAAGAATCTATCACCTGCAGTGAATTATAAACACTCCAATATGGATTAAAATTCGAAAATTTTTTAATACCAGAACAATAGGTTTTAAGTTTATTTACAATTTCCTTTAAAATTAAAGAGAGGTCAGTAGCAGCAATGCGGGTTGGACATTTAGCTGCTCCAGCAATAAACCGTGGTTTAGGGGGATCCTTATGAAATTTTACAGTCCAATATAGGAAAGGGAACTTTTTATCATTGTCATTTATTTTAATATTAAAATTTTTAAAAAGTATTTCTTCAGTCTTTTCAATTAAATTCTCATCCTCTATATTTACCTTTTCATAAACATTAGTTGTGCATAACTCCCTTTTTAAGATATCACAATACAGTTTCTGACAAATTATGGCAAAATTATTATTAGCTTTATCCACTGGCACAATTACAAATTCATTCTTTAGATTAGCAATTGCTTGTTTAATCTTCGCATTATAAAATAATGATTTAGTGTTACTATTTTTTAAGTTAGAATATATTTTATTTCTTACTCTACTAATAATTAAATTCTTCCAACTTTGAAAACTCTCTTTATTTTTATTCTCTTTCTTACACCACTTATCAATAAATAAATCCAAATCATTTTCCAAGCCATCAAGAACACTCGATGGTTTCAGATGATGAAAAAGACGGAAATTAGCCCCTTTATTCATTATAATTTGAAGATCATCTTGCTTTATTATTGACAAGTCCCCTGTTATAACATGTTTGTAAGTAGGATTTACAAATGGGCCAAGTTGCTTACAATTACAAACCGGTTTCCAATTTATATCACTATCTAGTTTTTTTAGTATTAAATTATAATTAAAAATAATTTGCCCAATAGTTTTTGAAAATTTATAAGTTAAAACTGGACTATCATTATAATTTAAATTACTAGGAAGGGCCTGTTTCACATGCCGCTGATTTAAAATTTCTGGTAAATTAATTCTTCAATCTGCTAACAAGTAAAATTAATAGGTAAATATAATCTGTTATCCTTATTACTAATCTTATCGAACTTTTTCTTTTTTGAAATAAATTTCGTTTTAGTTAGAATGCAAATTGTATCACATATTACTTTAAAATTATAATCAAGAGCTGTATTATTCTTAACAATCCAGAAAAGTTTGATTAAATTCCTCTTGGATAAGTTATTTAGACACTTTATTACAGAAATCATACCCCTAGATTCAAGTAGCTGGCATAGATCTATAGAAAGCATATGTACATCTAATTCATTTTTCCTATTATTTTTCCTATGTCCTCTCGATCGTTTTTTACGTTTAGTAGGACAAGTAAAAGAAGGATGGTCCATAAAACCATCAATACATTTAACAACAACATGAAACATGTCACCATATTTTGCTACACGATCATTTAGCCCAAAAGGATAAGCTGTACCAAGAGTATGGATCCAGAAATCCTCCTGTTTACGTAGTCTATTATTCTTCTCTTCTTTATTTAAATTTTCTAATTCTAAATTTTCTAAAATTGTGACAGTTATATCTGATATGGAACATTTACCATTATTACAATGTTGAACTAGATAGTTATTAGTTTTTTCATTATTAACTGTTGTCTTGTGTCCAGAAAATCTTTTATATATATTATTAGTTGTTTCCCCCACATATTGTAGGCAGCATTTATTACATTCTAATAGGTAAATTACATTGGTTGTTCTACAATTAACACTACCACGTAACTTGCATGCAACATTTTTATTATACAATGTACTTTTAACAGAAGTCCGTGGGACAAAATGATCTTGGCAAAGAAAACAACGACTTTTACACTTACTAACTTTCAAAAAATCGTTCCGAGTTCCGAGGCTAATATTTGTGTTTTGTTGCATAAAAAGTTATTGAAAATAAATCCAAAACAAACCAACATCCAAATCAAAATCCAACAATCAAAGTCTATATATATATATATATATATATATATATGTTTTTAACTACGTAAAACTTGCGAATATAGCACATTCTTCGCTCTCCCATTGTCTGTGCATATGAATAGATTGTCAGGTTTACCGACTCTTGAACATGCAACATATAATTGTCCATGGGAAAAACAATGCGTATTCAGATCTATACCTCATGATTCTAATAATTGCCCTTGAGCTTTGTTGATGGTGATTGCAAATCGAACATTCTCTGTGTCCCCGTCGTCATTTATATATCTCCCTGTGCCCCCCAGCGTCCCCGTTGTAGTTGTGTCCCTGTGTCCCGGTCACTTATATTCCCTGTGTCCCGGTCATCATTTGTGTCCCGGTATCCCAGTCTGTAATTTCTCTTTGAGTGTCCCGGTCGTCATTTATATTCCCTGTGTCCCGGTCGTCATTTGCGTCCCGGTGTCCCGGTCTGTATATACATTCGTTTTTGAATTGGTATATAATGAAATAAATTTTTCGTTTTTTTCCGTTTTTTCTTTTTATTTTTTATTTTTTTTTGTTTTTCCGTTTTTGGTTTTTTTTTCTTTTTTTGTTTTGAAATAAATTTTTTGTTTTATCCTTTTTTTCTTTTTCTTTTTTTGGTTTTTACCTTTTTTAGTTTTCTTTGTTTTTAGTTTTTTGTATTTCTTACCTTTTTTTTAGTTTATTTTTTTTTGGTTTTCTTTTTCTCCTTTATTTTCAGTTTTTTCCTTTTTTAGTTTTATTTCTTTTTTAGTTTTTTACCTTTTTTTAGTTTTTTTAGTTTTTATTTTTGTAGTTTTTACCTTTTTTAAAGTTTTTTTTCTTTTTTAGTTTTTTAGTTTTTTACCTTTTTAAAATATATAAAAATTTCCAAGGAATTCAACAGAAAGAATCTAATATAAGTAACACAAAGAATTCAAAATAGCAGAACTAAACCAACATGTCATGCCTGTCAAATCATAACATGATGCTAATGTCTAGTTTACGACAAAGGTCTATAATAGTCGGGGGTAATGTCTATATTAGTCGGGGGTAATATCAATATTAGTCGGGATAATTTCTATATTTTTCGGAGTAATGTCTATAATTAGTCAGGGATAATTTCTATATTAGTCGGTGGTAATGTCTATTATAGTCGGTCATGTTTATCGACTGACGAAATTACAGACCGGGACATCGGGACACAAATGACGACGGGACACCGAGACATAGGAAACATAAATGAAGACCGGGACACTCAAAGAGAAAGCGTCCGGGACACAAGGAATGTTCGATTAGCAATCACCATCAACAAAGCACCGGGACACAAATGACGACCGGGACACAGGGAATATAAATGACGACCAGGACACTCAAAGAGAAATTACAGACCGGGACACCGGAACACAAATTACACGATTACACGACCGGAACACCGGGACACAGGGAATATAAATGACGACCGTGACACTCAAAGAGAAATTACAGACTGGGATACCGGGACACAAATGACGACGGGGACACAGGGAAACAACAACAACGGGGACGCCGGGGGGCATAGGGGGATATATAAATGACGACGGGGACACAGGGAATGTTCGATTAGCAATCACCATCAACATAGCTCAAGGGCAATCATTAGAATAATGAGATATAGATCTGAATACTGATTGTTTTTCCCATGGACAATTATATGTTGCATGTTCAAGAGTCGGTAAACCTGACAATCTATTTATATGCACAGACAATGGGACAGCCAAGAATGTTGTATATTCGCAAGTTTTACGTAGTTAAAAATATATACATATCTATCTATATTCACAGGTGGGACACAGGGACACAACTACAATGGCGCGTAACTAATATGGCGCGTAACGACTTACGCGCGCGGGGGGTGACGCGAAGCGCCACCCCAACAGCTAGTATATATATATATATATATATATATATATATATATATATATATATATATATATATATATATATATATATATATATATATATATATATATATATATATATATATATATATATATATATATATATTTTATAATAGACATCTGACAGCATATGTTTTGAAAAGCTTCCTGGCCTTTTCTGCCATAGCCAACTAATAACAATTTTATTAAGGCTTCTGAAGCAGACCAAACCGGTTATTGTGCCACAGGGCACTTCTTTGTCCTAGTTCTTACCTTAACAGCAGCAATATTATTTTCGTAAATAGGGCTAATTAATTTATTCATCTGGTACACCATACAAGGTTAGGACCTTCACTAAAGCTCTTCTATTGCCTGAACTAAATGCTTACTCATAGTCGATAAAGCTAAGAACTAAAGGGGTCTGATGACTCAGGCTTTACACAATTATTATCCTAAGAATGAAAAATTAGGTGGACACATCATCTCCCCTTTGAAAACCACCTGATTATCAGGGGAGTGAAGTGAATGTACACCATCAAAAAGACCAATTCTTATTTTACTGCAGCCAGTATCCAAAATAACATTAATATAATAGAAAAAAACTTACTGACAAAACCTCTTAGACTCCTGATTATCAGGGGAGTGAATGTACACCATCAAAAAGACCAATTCCTGTTTTACTGCAGCCAGTATCCCAAATAACATTAATATAATACAAAAAAACTTACTGACAAAACCTCTTAGACTCCTGATTATCAGGGGAGTGAATGTACACCATCAAAAAGACCAATTCCCGTTTTGCTGCAGCCAGTGCTTGGTTATAACCACCTTCAAAAAAATTGGGATGAATGGCTCCGAATTCCTCCTCAAATTCTCTTTTATAGGAAGACATATCCTCATCTACATTTGTAATTGCTAAAAGAAGAAATAGATTATGAAACAATTTGCTAAAAGAAGAAATATCTTTTTATTCAAACTGGCAACAATAATATAGAAATAACATCATTATTCCGATGTCATGTTTACAGGCCATGTTGACACATAATGGAACAATGATTTCTAACCATACATGTAGTCAATACAAAACGAGCTGTCTTCTCCATGAATGGTTGTTATGTAAGAACTTGGATTCAAGAACATTTATAACTAATAAAAGAAGAAATAGTTAATAAAGTAAACTATTAAGAGAAAAAAAGTGCATTTTAGTCGATTAATTTCAATAACATGCCACTAAGGCCATAATGCAGAGAAATTATCTCTAAACATACATTGTAACTTTAAAACATAAGCATTTAGTATATGATGAATGGTTATTTCATAAGTTTGAAGTCAGCTACACGCTAAACATAAAATTGGGGAGGTTTTAATTTTTAAGGAAGGTCAGTAGCTTACCTACTATGTCGTAATTTGAGGGGAATGAGCTGGGATACTATCATTCAAGATGTAACAACTGGCAAATTCAAGTGCACTAGATGAGATATCTATTTCAAAATTTTCTATTACAAGCCTCGACAGGCTGAATTCTAATTTTGGAGCCATAAAAACAATACAAGCAAAAAAAAGAAAAAAAGAGGGAAGCATAACAGCTTAAAAAACTGGCAAAAAACCCGATACAGCAATATCAGAATAAAAAAAAATTATTGCTTAGTCAAATATATTAAACTACAAAATGTCAGCAAGTTAATAAGGTAAAAACTATTTAAATTAAAAAAGAACTAATAATACATACATTAAAAAAGGTCTATAAAAAGGATACAAAAAAGAGGAGGGAAGAAAGCAAGGAAATGAACATACAACTTGGATATCACTAGTACCAAATAGTAAAAAGAAAAACTTGTGATTTATGTTATCTGTAATGAAAGGGACAAGGGTTTTTCTATACTTGGAGGTAAAGCAACGATTGGTGGAAAAGATAGGAACGGGTTGAGAAACAGTCAAAGGTGGGCGGTATCTGGGTGAGTGTCTTTTGTGGAAACACGTTTTCAGTACAAGTGTTTGCTATCACAATTTTTTTTTTTTTTTTTTTTTTTTTTTTTTTTTTTTTTTTTTTTTTTTTTTTTTTTTTTTTTTTTTTTTTTTTTGTGCAAAACGGAGGCAAAACGTAATTCTCAAATGGTCAAGTTTTTCCAACCTGGCTTAAAAAAAGAAAGTTTTTTAACTAAAAGTAAGAAGCGACATTATAACGAACAGAAATTATTCTGCATATGAAAGGGACTGTCCTCTCCTCAACGCCTCGCTCTTTGCGCTAAATTTTTTATTGTTTCAAAAAGCAGAGTTGTGAGAAAGAGCCACACTTTAGTGTAAAGAGCAGGGTGTTGAGGTGGGGATAGTCCCTTTCATATACGGAATAATTTCTGTTTGTTTTAAGTTTTAATGTCGCTTTTTACACTTAGTTAAAAAAACTTGTTTTTTTCTTCTATTTAATTTCTGAACGTATTTGATTTAATGCATGTGTTGATTTTAGATCACCGTACAAGAATATCTAAAACAAAATTTGCATATTAAATTTACTTTTTTGGCAAAATGGCTTTCTCAAAGTTTTGATCGGACAATTTTGAGGAAAAAAGGGGCGGGGAGGGGACCTAGTTGCCCACCAATGCCTCCACCAGAACTTTTAACCTTATTTACGAACGTTTTTATTAGTAACAAATATAGGTAACTTAAAAATTAACTTAAATTAACTTAAAAATTAACTTACGAGCTTCTATATTCGTATAGTTTTATTACGTGTATAGAAGGGGGGGGGGTTCTTCCCCTCATCAAAACCTTGCTCTTTACACTAAAGTTGGATTTTTGTTCTAATTCTTTAAGAATGACCTCTGATCCACAAAGGCCGTTTAATTGGAATAAATAGCTCTTTTAAAATTACTAAAGATACTCTAGCGTAAAGAGCTAAGTATTGAGGAGGGGACGAACCCCTCATTCACGTAATGATTTCTGTCTGTTTTAAGTTCCAATGTTGCCTCTTATTTTCAGTTGAAAAAAAAAATTTTCATTTAATTTCTGAACTTTTTTGAATTAATAAAGATTTTATTTTGGCTCACCGCACATGAATAATTAAAACGAAATGTACATATTAATTTTACTTTTATTGGTTAAATGGCTTTCTCAAAGTTTTGATCGGACTATTTTGAGAAAATGGGGCGGGAGAGGGGGCCTAGTTGCCCTCCAACTTTTTGGTTTACTTAAAAAGGCCACTAACTTTAACTTTATTTACGAACGTTTTTATTAGTAATAAATATACGTAACTTATAAGTTAACTTATGTAACGAACTTCTATATTCGTATATTTTTATTACGAATATGAGGGGATTCGCCCCTCGTCAATACCTTGCTCTTTACACTAAACTTCGAATTTGTCACCAATTCTTTCAGAATGACAACTGAACCACAAAGGCCATCTAATTAGAATATATAGCTCTTTTTGAAATTACCAAGTTAGCGTAAAAAGCGGGGTAATAAGGAGGAGACAAACCCCTCCCCCTGCCATAGGCTATATAGAATAATTTCTGTTCGTTTTAAGTTTTAATGTTGCTCCTTACTTTCAGTTGAAGAACTTGTTTTTTTTTACTTAATTTCTCATTGTTGCTTTAAATAATGCTGGAAAATCCAGCTCCCCCTTCATGGAAATTCTCTTCTCCCATGATAGATTCCTCCATGGAAAGATCCTTTCGCGTTACCCCTACCCCCCCCCACCACCAGGAAAAATACTCCCTGAAAACATTATTTTACTTCGTCAATAACTAGCACCATATGTAAACAACGGGCAACGCTCATAGCATTTCCCCGGGGACTGTGGGGGATTAGGTCGTTCTCAAAGACATATTTATTTAGTTTTCGACTATGCTCAACAAAATGGTCAGAATTTTGATCCGGTGACTTCAGGGGAGAAAACCGTGGGAGGGGGCGTAGATACCCTCCAATTTTTAGTCACGTAGAAGGGCAATAGAACTTTTAATTTCTGTTAGAATGAGCCCTCTCGCAACATTCTAGCACTGCTGCGTCAATACAATAACCCCTGGGAAAAAAACAACAACAAATAAACACGCATCCATGATCTTTCTTCTGGCAAATAATGCAAAATTCCACATTTTTGCAGATAAGAGCTTGAAACCTCAACAGTAGGGTTCTCTAATAAGCTGAATATGACGGTGTAATTTTCAATAAGATGCTATGAATTTTAGGGGGTGTTTCCCCCTTTTTTCGAAAATAAGGCGAATTTTCTCAGACTCGCAACTTTTGATGGATAAGACTAAACTTGATGAGACTTCTTTTCTTGTATATTTTGGTATTAAAAATTCTAAATTTTTAGAGTTTTGGTTACTATTGGGCCCGGTTGCTCCTTACTACAGTTCGTTACCATGAACTGTTTGAAAGAGCGATAATGAAACCTTTGCCTCACTGAAAATTATTCGCAGGGGGTATTTCTTGAATGGATTCAAATTTTTCTGATTTTTCATGGGAGATGCCAGGAATGATTTACTGCTGGTATTGACAGACTAAATCAGAAAATAAAGAAGAATTTTGGCATTAAAATGATTATGTGAAATTAAAATTATGAACATGAGGAGTCAAAATCTAATGAATAAAATCCAATAGTTAATAACTCAGCAATGGTTGCTGAGTGAGCTTCTATATCCGTATAGTTTTATTACGTGCATAGAGGGGGGGGTTCTTCCACTCATCAAAACCTTGCTCTTTACACTAAAGTTCGAATTTTGTTCTAAATCTTTAAGAATGACCCCTGATCCACAAAGGCCGTTTAATTGGAATAAATAGTTCTTCATCAAATCCAATAGTTAATAACTCAGCAGTGGTTGCTGAGTTAGCTTCTATATTCGTATAGTTTTAATACGTGTATAGAGGGGGGGGTTCTTCCCCTCATCAAAACCTTGCTCTTTACACTAAAGTTCGAATTTTGTTCTAATTCTTTAAGAATGATCCCTGATCCACAAACACTTATCTTGGTTGCTTTTTCCTTTCTTTCGTTTTATTGCTCATATAAATATAACTCTAAATATATAACTAAATACATAACTCTAAATATATAACTAAATATAAATATATATAACTAAATATAATAATATAATTATATATATTATATATATTATATAAATATAAATATATATAACTAAATAATAATATATAACTAAATATATAACTCTAAATAAATATAACTCAAGACAGATTTTCAAATAAATGATAAGTAACAAAAGACCCGCGACTTCACTGCCGGTTCCTGACAAGGCTTTAAATTGTTTCTCATTTTTGCTTGTCTTCTAATCGAGGTTGTTTTCCAGTAAACCAGTAGGTTGATTTATATCATCCTCCGCTTTTCGCATTTCCATGCAACCTTTGGCATACTTTTTTGTGTCTCAAAATATTTCTTCAAAGAGATTCATTAGATTACGAGAGATCCCATAATTTAACGGATGTGCAAGGCATCCTTCCACTCCTTCATCAGGGCCAAATAAGAAGATTTGGCCATATGAAGGTGGTTCAAAATCACCTTCAGGGGTTTCTGTTGGATGTACGGCTAAATTTATTTTGTAATAAATTTATCCAGCTATTTTGAAGCTAAAAACATTACGACTATTGATGGTTCGATCATCGCTTACGTTGAATTAAATAAAAAAAACAAGTTTTTTTAAATGAAAGTAAGGAGCGACATTAAAACTTAAAACGAACAGAAATTACTCCGTATATGAAAGGGGCTTTTCCTCCTCGACACCCCGCTCCTTACGCTAAAGTTTTTTATTGTTTTAAAAAGTAGAGTTGCGAGAAAGAATCAAACTGCACTTCTAACAATTTACTGGTTCTTCACACACCGTCAGTGAGGTCTGACTTCAACCCTCTGACAGCTTGTAACAGGATCTGGAACACGCTCCCAGAGTTCGTACGAAGCTGCCACTCGTTTGGTATGTTCAGAAACTATGTTAGAGATTTTCTAGCTAGTAAATAATTTTGTTTCTTTGTTGTTGTTTTTTTTTTGTCTATTTTATATTCCGGTTTCCCTTGGAGTTGATGTCTCTGGATTGAGTTGGATATTTAATTGAGTTGGTGAAATCATGTGCTACCCCCTGCCTACCTTGTCATTTTTTGGAGATTATTAAGGTGGGCGACTCAATTTTGTTTTTTGGATTTTGTTAACATTTTTTTTGTTGGTATTTTTTTCTCTTCTGTTCTTTCCCGGCCATAGAGCCTTATGGGGGAGATTGTCTTGAAGCAATTTTTTTTTTATGGATTTTATTGTTAAATAAAGAACTCAGAACTTTACACTAAAGTTCGAATCTCCTTTGGTGGATACTCTTTCCTTGGGAAAATGGACGACTCTATAGTGAATATTTAAAACACTGGAGGGTCCCAATGACTTGCAATTAACACTTGCGTCGTTTCCTGGATCTGTATAGCTTTGTATTGGATTTTGTGCCATAGCTAGCACCGAAGATTGTGATGGCGTTGTTCTCCTAACATAATATCGTTCTTCTTCGCTTTCATTTTAGAATCAATCTGATGCTCACGTTCCGGCTCACCACACAATTATTTGTACGTCACTTTCTAAAACTTGCTGTTGCTTGAATTCTCTCTGGCGCTTATCTTCTAATTACACATATACTTGTTCTCGCTGTCGCACACCTTTTAACCACAAATTTCTTTTTTCTTCATTTTCATTTTTCTTTGTTCTGAAGCTCGTTATCGCATTTCTTGTAACTACACATTTTTTTTTACTGTCTTTTTTATTCATTACAATTCTAGCTGCCACTTATCTTTTAACCAAACATTTTTTTTTTGTTCTTAAACTTCGTTTTTGACTCGTGGTAATTGTTCATTTTCCAAGTATTCTAACCATATATTTCTTTCTTTAGTTTATTATTACTTCAGACACTTTTCCAATGCCCTATACCTTAGCTGCTCGGATTGGTCTTATTAGATTTGATGGTCTTGGTCGTTCATTTCCCCCGTGAATTTAGATTTTTCAGGTCGTCCTTGATCTCGTCTCCTTTGACGGTCCGCTTTGTTTACTTTGAGCAATTGTTAATATACATATTTCTTCTCTGTGTATTATGAAACTACTAAAAACACCTTAATTTTTCTTCATTATGATTGTTTGTTCCTTCTACTCCTCGTTGTCACATGTTTTTTACCACATTTTGCTTGTTTATCAGCAGGTTAGTTTAAATCATCCATCACTTCTGACATTTTCATGTAACCTTTGACACAGTTGTTGGTGCCTCACAATATTTCTTCCAAGAGGTTCATTGAGTTACGAGAGATTCTATAATTTAAAGGACGTGCAAGATGAAAGTATAACAGTTCAAAATAGGGATGAAACCTTTTAATCGACAGTGACCCGATGTAAAAAATTTTAACTAGATATTTCGAACACATATACAATGTTCATCATCAGCAGTAAAACTGCTGACTGCTTATTGCTGATGATGCACACTGTATATGTGTTCGAAATATCTAGTTAAAAAATTTTATATGTGTCTACTGCCGATTAAAAGGTTCCATCCCTATTTTGAACTGTTGTACTTTCGTCATGGAAAGGCAGTGTGATCTTCGAAGTTATCGATGTGCAAGATGTTTTTCAACAGCTTCACCATAAAATATTCGGCCATATGATGGTGGTTCAACATCACCTTCAGGGGTTTGTGATGGATGTGGCGCTAAATTTATTTTGTAATAAATTTGTCTAGCTTCTTTGAAGCTGAAAACATTACGACTATTGATGGCTTGATCATTGCTTACATTGAATGAAGCTATAGCTAAACGTGAGTTCAAGTCTCGGATTTGTTTGTGGGACCCTTTTTAGAGAAAGTCACGTCCTATTAAAACCAAATCAATTCATTTGGAAATTGTGGAGCTGGCAATACACTTTGACCAAGCAAGCAGCAGCTTCCAAATGAATCGTCTTTGTTGGCTACTCTTTCCTCGGGAAAATGGAAGAGTCCACAATGAATGCATACAACGTTGAAAGGTCCCAATTAACTGACACTCGCTTAGTGTTCTCATCTTTTATGGTTATGGTTTTGTATACTGTATGGTTTTGTATGGTTTTTGTATATGGTTTTTATGTATGGTTTTGTATGGGTATGTATATGGTTTTGCACCACAGTTTGTCGGCGTCGAAGATTCTGATGGGACTGTTCTTCTGACGTAATATTTCTTTCTTTTTCGCATTCATTTTTGATTCGATCTGTTTCTCACTGTCGCTTGTTCACTAACAGCACAATTTTTTGTTCTTCATTTTCATTGTTGAAAAGTTCTGGTACTCACTTTCGCGTCTTCTAACCGTGCAATTCTTAGTTCTTCACTTTCATTTTTGACAAGTTCTGATCCTCTCTGTTGCTTGTAATTCTCACTGCCGCTTGCGCTTATCTTTTAACCCCATATTTATTTTTCCAATTTCGTGTTGACTCGTTGTAATTATCATTTCACAAGTATTCTAATCACATACTTCTTTACTCTTCGTTCTTGTTTAGTATTACTTGAAACTTTTATTCAATGCCCTTTGCTATAACTTCTCAGATTGGTCTTGTCACATTTGATAGTCTAGGATGTTCATTTTCACCCACTAATTTACATTTTTCAGGTCGTTCTCTTGATTTTTTCTCATTTGATGGTCCAGTTTCTTCATTTTGAGCAATTGTTACTTGACGCTTTTGTCCTCAAAGTACTATGAAACTGCTTATTTCTTTGTCCTTCACTTTCGTTTGACTTGTTGTGATTTTTGCTGCTGATATTTCTTTATATATAAAGAACCCCTTATTTCTTTGTTCTTCGATTTCGTTTTTGACTCGTTGTAATTGCCGTTTTCGCAAGCATTCTAACCAAATATTTTTTTGTTCTTCATTTTCGTTTATTATTACTTCAGACATTTTTTCAGTGCCCTTTGCCTTAGCTCCTTGGATTGAGCTTATCACATTTGAGTGTCTAAATTGTTAATTTTCATCATTGTGAATATAGATTTCTCAGGTTATTTTATTTTACGAGTTAGATTATAAGGTTAATTTATGTTCTCGTCCTTTAGATGCTGAAAACGCCTTTTACAAATAGATTCATTAAACTTGGTATTTTATACTTAGCTATATTTCTCGTGCGATTTTGCACACGCCATGGATATTAAAAAGGATACAACCACTCCTAAGACAGGAATGACATATTTATGCTTTTAATATGTCCTTGTAAATGTGACGTCACTCATGTGAATTTTTCCCCCTAAATTAAGGTTCTGATAAGTACATAAACTAAATATACAATTATTTCTTGTTTAAAGAGAAAAGATCAGAAAACTAAAATTTTCTAGGGTTGGAGAAGCGTAGAGAAAAAAAAACTATACCTTCAAACTGAGTTGAGGCGGAAAAAAATGAAGAAAAAAAATTAACTCTTGAATACTTTAACAATTAGCTATAGGATTAACTGTCTACAAAAAAGTTGAAAAAAAGAAGTACTCAAGTAAAAAAGAATTAATTCAACTTATGCAAAATTTGCAGGTGGAGGAAGAAGCAAGGGCAGTGTCCAAGATTTGCAACTTGGAATCTTTTTACAATGAAATTTAACTTGAAAAAATCATTTGTAAGGCTCCCAAAAACTAGAAGTCCAACTACAATAAAAACCACTTGTTTAGGATCTTTAAATATAACCTCCAAGTTCTAATAACTTTGGTAGATTTGTGTATATACTGTTTTCATTTTTTGGATAAGTTGGGTTTGGATGTTCAAATTGAGCCCATTATCATACCGCACGCAAAAAGACATACCCGACCACTGACGAATCCAGGGGGCCGTGAGGACCCTGTCCACCTGAGAATTTTTTTCCTGGCACCATCTAATCCTTTTTACTCTTTTTTTAGAATAAATTTACCAATGGTCAATGATTGGCACCTTAATCACATTACCCCCCCCCCTCTAAGATTTTGCTCATTGGCACCCTTGTCACATTGGACCTCCTCCAAGATTTCGCTCTAGATTTGCCCCGACATTTGCAGAAATCTACTTCATAAAAGGCAAGAGCAAGGTTTTCACTAAGAACTTGACAATATCCCAAAACTTACTAGGAAAAACTTTACTATTTGTCAAGATCTTCAGCTAAGGACTAAAATCTCAATTAGTAAGAACCCTGGTAAGGAGATCAGCCATGATAGGAACAAACAGGACAAAAGCTATTTCAGTGACTTTAGGTTCGCACACCTTAATGATGCATAACGCTTACAAACGAAAGATCCAAAGCCGATCTGACCAGCCATGACAAAAAAAAACAAAGAGAAATCTCAAGATGAAGAAAACTATGGCCTGAAGAAGGAAAAGAAAATTTAAAACGACACAGATACTTTGTCTGTATAAAACAAGGCGTCCTCAACGCTAAGAAAAAAAAATACAATCTAAAATAACCTAAAATTAAATGAATTCTAAAACCAGGAATGAAAAAAAAAACAATATCTGCATTAACAGTTGCTGATACTATGACTCAGTACCACAAATGCTAAATAAAGCTGCTTCCGAGTCCTTTTGGTTTGTCTTTTCTTTCCACTGGCCGTAGTCCCGTTTGTTTTCATCATCTTGAGATCTCTCTCTCTCTCTCTCTCTCTCTCTCTCTCTCTCTCTCTCTCTCTCTCTCTCCCACTCTCTCCCTCTCTCTCCCGCTCTCTCCCTCTCTCTCTCTCTCTCCCTCTCTTCCCTCTCTCTCTCCCTCTCTCTCTCCCTCTCTTCCTCTCTCTCTCTTCCTCTCTCTCCCTCTCTCTCTCTCCCTCTCTCTCTCCCCCTCTCTCTGTTTTTAACACCTTCAAAAATGAGGCATTTATTACCCAAGTAATGTCATCTACACTCCTTTTTGTTGTATTGAACTAAAAAAATTTAATCCAAAAAATCCTTTAAAAACTTTTGTTGGTTTCATGTAAAATAGCGTGGAATAACAGAGGAAAGAAAGAAATAGATAAATACTTTACCTGGCCGATAGGGCCCAGCAAAAAATGACACAACAAATGACACAATACTTGAAAAATTATCAACAACCATTCTGATTGGCAAGGTCGTCACATAAAATATCCATCCTATAGTTGTTTGAGGCTGGTATGACCTAAACCACTGAATCATACCAAACGCTCGTGTAACTAAACTTCTGCTATTATAATGTATATTTCGTCTTGGCGAATTTTCTCTTTCTTGCCTAGGGCGATCTCTGACACTATTATGTAAATAGGAATTAAGGGCCACTTCTAGATTCCAATTATTTTGCTCTAATATACGATTACATTCCTCAATTCTGTCAATCCCACTTGCTTCCTAAAAGAAGAAAAGAAAAAAAATAATGAGAAGACATAATCATGAAGAAGAAGTGTATTGAAATAGGTGATTAAAAAATTGTTAGAAAGCTCCAAACACAACAAAATCTCACAATCAGCCAAGAGTCTAGCTGACCATACCTGCACACAGAGCACAGAACTCAATGTATGTCCTCTTATAATTCAACTCCTAGTTTCAAAAGATTTACTGCAAGAAATCTGAGCAGATTCAAGATAAATAAGAACAAATCTATCAGTAACTCTGTTCATCTCACAGAGTGATCAAAAGGAAAACGGCAGAATAGTCTCGACTGAAAAGCACGCGTTTGCCGAAATAGAAGAAAATAGCTTTAAACTTACTTTGAAACATAATAATCAGTTTTCGTCTGTGGCGCCCCTTTTCTCCTATAAAGCATTGTTTGAAGTGGTATGCAGTTGATTATTGTTGAGCATTTACGCATATAATCTTTATAAGTAACCTTTATTTAATGCATTCTGCTTTTCCAGGTACACTTCCATCCTCTCTGCAGCAGTTTTTCACGCAGACAGACTAAGGTAGGTACTCTTCTTCCCTAGTTCTTTTCGCATTTATTTTACCTGAATGATCATCAACAGAAGCTCAAAGGTCTCCTGTTTATTAATCCATATTACTATAGAATTTCATCCCACCTGATGTCCCTTTATTTCTCTCTGCAAAGGCAGTCACCTGTCGGGTCTTTCTAATCCAGTAATTTTCCCCTTTTTTGAATTAATTCTATCCCAATTTATATGTCTCTCTTCTCTTCTTTAAAATAATTTTCAGAAACCTTCCTTTCCATTAAATGTCCTCGTATTGTTCCAGTGTTTTATTATTGGATGTTTTAGTATTTTATAAAAGTCCAGTGTTTATTATTATATTGTGCCAATTTTGGACCTAGTAACCGCTGTTCGTTTCTAATAGTTTTTTTTATTATTAATCAAGTAATTAATTATTATTTATTTTGATTGACTTTGTGATGCTTTCTTTTTTCTATTTTGTAGGCTACTCCATTTTGTTGCATTATTTGCATTGTTTAATGAGCGAAAAATAAATAATTACATAAATGCATATTACATACACAAGCGCATCAAACGAAACTGAAAGTTTTAGTTTCTCTTTCAAAATCCCCAAAAATCCTTATGCACCCCCCCCCCCTCCCCCGAAAAAATCTAGTTTTACCCTATTTAGTAATATTACTGGTTTTGTTTGACTATTTTTTTAAGTTTACGCCCCTGCCCAATTCAAAAACTTCCAAGAATTTTAATCAAATAGACAATGTCTTAAGCCCACATCCAATTATGTCTTTTCATATTTGGCTAAGAAAAATGAATATTATCTAAGCAGTATTTGTACGCTAAGTCCAGAGAGCGCTTCTAATTTAAATTGCAATAAGTTAGAGATTTCAACAATCTGAGGATTTGAAATGATTTATCTTGAGACCCCCAGTCAAATCTAACTTAGCACTAATCTATTCAGCATCCCCCTGACCTTGAAAATAATCTCGTCCCCACAGTCCCTGTCTTCCCATAAGAAAAACATCTTATTGCCCATCATCTCCTTCCAAGGGTTGACATTTATTCCTTCTATTTCCTATCGCATGTACAAAGTTACCTTTATGGTAGTTTTACGCTAGAAAAATTATTTGACTTTATTTCTACTCATGTTTAGTTTTATGCAGCTCTACCTTTCTTTGAAAAACTTTTGATGTGGAAAAAACTTTAAAAATTAATCCAGAAAGGAGTACTGAGCCTACACATATTAAACAAATAAAAAACTTAAAACGAACAGAAATCCGCCTCGCTCTTTACATCAAAGTTTGACTCTTTCTCTTAACTCTACTTCTTAAAACAATAAAACACTTCCGCGCAAAGAGCGGGGCGTTGAGGAGGAAAAGCCCCTTTCATATACGAGTGATTTCTGTTCATTTTAAGTTTTAATGTTGCTCCTTACTTTCATTTAAAAAAAAACTTGTTTTTTTTATTTTAAAAAACTTGTTTTTTTATTTAATTTCTGGACGTTTTTTAATTAATGCATGTTTTGATCTTGGCTCTCCGCACATAAATAATTAAAACGAAATTTGCATATTATTATTTTTTTTTTTTTTTGCTAAATGGCTTTCTCGTAGTTTTAATCGGAAGATTTTGAGAAAAAGGAGAGAGGGAGGAAGCCCAGCTGCCCTCCAATTTTTTGATTCCTTAAAAAAGCAACTAGAACCTTTATTTTTGTTTCGAACATTTTCGTTAGTAAAAAATATACGTAATTTACGAATTAACTTACAAAACAAACTTCTATATTCGTATGTTTTTATTGCTTATATGAGGGAGTTCACCCCTCGTTGATACCTCGCTCTTTACATTAAAGCTTAAATTATGTACCAATTCCTTAAGAATGACCCTTGAATCACAAAGGCCGTGGAATAAATAGTTGAAATTACTAAAAATACTTTAGCGTAAAGAGCGAGGTATCACGAGGAGGTAAACCCTCATATGTGCAATAATTTCTGTTCATTTTAAGTTTTAATGCTGCTCCTCACTTTCAGTAGAAAAAACTTTTCATACTTATTTTTTCATTGTTTTGTTTTTTTAAATAATACTAAAAAATCCTGCACCCCCTTCATTGAAAGTCTCTTCCTCCACGAGAAGTTTTTCCATGGAAAGATCCTCCCACGTACCCCCCCCCCTCAACCCTCCCTCCCAAATAAAAAAAAATACCCCTGACACTTTCCAGTAAGCATTACTATATGTAAACATATGTCAAAGTTTGTAACTTGCAACTCATCCCACGGAGACTGCGGGGGAGTAAGTCGTCCCCAAAGACATAGTTATTAGGTTTTTCGACTATGATGAATAAAATAGCTGTCTCAGAATTTTGATCCGGTGACTTTGGGAAAAAATGAGCGTGGGAGGGGGCCTAGATGCCCTCCAATTTTTTTGGTCACTTAAAAAGGGCACTAGAACTTTTAATTTCCGTTGGAATGAGCCCACTCGTGACATTCTAGGACCACTGAGTCGATACGATCACCCCTGGAAAAAAAATGCGAAATTCCACATTTTTATAGATAGGAGCTTGAAACTTCTACAAAAAGGTTCTCTGATACGCTGAATCTGATGGTGTGATTTTCGTTAGGATTGTATGACTTTTTGGGGGTGTTTCCATCTATTTTCTAAAATAAGGCAAATTTTCTCAGGCTCGTAACTTTTGATCGGTAAGACTAATCTTGATGAAAGTTATATATTTAAAATCAGCATTAAAATGAGATTTTTTTGACGTAACTACTGGTATTAAAATTCCATTTTTTAGAGTTTCGGTTACTATTGAGCCGGGTCACTCCTTACTAAAGTTCATTACCACGAACTTTTTGATGGAAGATCTTGATTTTTTTCTACTATAGTATAGCTGTCTTCATAGATTTTTATTTAGTTCAGATTAAACCTGTTATCACATCCTGGAAAACAACAAAAAAGATTCAAAAGAACATACAAATTCTATACCAACAAAAAAGGGACAAAAAGAGCAAAATGAAGTAACAAAAGAAAAAGAGAGGGAATAAAGAAAACTAAATTAAAGAGAATGGAATTGGAGAAAAGGAAGAGAATAAAAAGAAGAAAAAATAAACTAACATGAGAATTGGAAAAACGTAAGTACTATGTGTGTATGCATACATTCATTTCCCATCAAAAGAAACAGATGGAGTATAAGATAAAAAAAAGCAAAAAACAAACTACAAAAGAATACACGAACACAAGAAAAATAAAGAACAAATGGATATCTAACTACAAAAAACAAAAAACTATTGCCTCAAAATAATTGCCCAAGGATGAGTGACAATATTAGAGTTATATCTAGTGATCTGGGGTATGATTGCTTCATTACGGTCGATAATCCCATACCAACTTGTCACAATATGGTTACTTGTCCATGGTGGGAGCAATAAGAGGTACTTTGCATATTTATAATATGTGGACCGGAATTCTTTCTGAACTTCATTTTGGAATATCCTCCAAAAGGGACTTAGATACAGATAATGGGGTAGTGCCATTGCATTGTACAGCTGGGCCAAAATCCGCCAATCAAACTGACACTTGTAAACTGCAACACGGCTATACGCTAAAGAGATCCGTTTCTGCAGATGACTGCAAAAAGTAACGCGTTTCAAGCATAGACCAATTAATAGGGATCCCCAAATAAACTATGTGTTCAGCAAGCCATACAGTAACCTAGCCTAACATCAACAGCAGTCCCTTGCTCAGCATTAAACAACATCACTTCTGATTTCTCCTCATTAAACTGAAAGCCTCTTTTTCCATATTCTACTAGGAGAACATGTAAAGTACAGTGAAAAAAGGGGCCAGAATCTCCTTGTAGAAAATTCACCCATGTGCAAAATTGAGCAGGCAAACACGTAAGATAAGTACCTCCAAATGTCGACCAGATGTTCCTGAAGGTTAACAAAAGGACCAGAGACAAAAAATCAACATTTCTAGGACAGGTACTGGTTGGTCTGAACTGGTTGTTTACTTTAAGGGTCTGCCCTTAGTCAATAGTCATGTTCATCATGTGGCGCTTAGTAATAGAAGCAGTGATGTAGTGGTTCTTATCTAGTTCTCATCATCTATTGATTCAACCTCTAAGACAAGTTAGCGATTTTCTCTTTTTGTAAACACAAGACTAAAGACTGTCAAAAGTATTTAGGGAAAATCTTAAGGAAGTCGTATTTTTATACAGCACCTTTACGTCCCATTACTTCTTTGCTTTCATTGCAGTCACGGATGTTGTTGTGAAATGGATTGGAAAACAATTGACTAGAACTCTCAATTTCCAAAAAAAACATCCTCTAGTTTCTACAACAACAAGCAAAAGGTTGGGGAAGAAAAAGGGGCATCTCTTTTCCTATATGGAATACATTCTGTTTATTTCTGGGTTTAATGTTAAAACACTAAAGATATTGGAAATGACTTTGTCAAAAGGAATATAGTAAAGGCATGTTGTGGCAATTATAAGTAGAGCAGGCAATACCAAGGTTTTTTTCACAATTGATAAAATTCTAGTCCCCTACCTTCATAATGTCTTGGAAAGTAGGATGAGTTAGGTGAACAAAACTTAAAGGAATGAATCTAGGCCTAAATATACACCCTTGGAAGATGTTGTTAAGCTACTGTGCCTACCTTTTTTTTAATTTCTATGGCTTAAAAGAATTGGAATTGCAAAAAAAGGAATATATCTTAATTCCCAGTTTTTGATAATAAAACTAATTTGTTATTTACAAATTTAATAAAAAAATGACAAATTATATAACAAAACCAATGGCCAATACCTAGCTACTGGTAACAATGAACTGGTTACTAAAAACCTTTTAGATTAGCTGCTAAAAAATCAAGAATAACACTGAAAACATGTTGTTAATTTTTATTTCACCCAAATAAATTGTGCTGTTTTGTGACATTTTATTTTGACTGTGACTGTGAGTCTTACTTATTTCTACATTTTTTGCTTAGGACAACATTTGGATATAGGGCTAAAACATTCATTGATATTCTAGCAAGTTTACGTGTCTTGGAAATTCCTTATTGTTTGTTTTATAAGATTTTATAAATTGGGATTGAGCAAATGCGTAATGTTCAATAAAAATTTCTTTGCCTCATTTGAGCAGAAGATCTATTTTTCAAGGTTTTACTTTTATAACACAAAGACACTCTTACAAAACAATTAACTAGCCTGTAGGCTACTCAAAGACATGATTATTATACTCTTCTCTCTGGCTTGAAGGATTTTTCACCTTGTGATGGTGTAGTGGATAAGGCCAAGTCTCATGCCTTAGGGTTTTCTGGTTCAATCTTGCATGTTCCAAGGAAAGTTTTTATTAGGCTGTACAAGCAAAGTGGTTAGTATGCTAGATTTGAGACACTTTGTCCAAAACACAGGGTTTGAGTCCTGGTGTTGTTAGTTACTTAGTTTGAATAAGGATCAGTGGTGTGACTCACTAGGTTCAGTCAGAGTCAACCCAGCTGTAAATGGGTACCTGGTAAACAGAAATCTAGGTAAGGTAAACAGGAAGGGTGTGCCAAAGCATAAGATGGCTATTGGAGATCAGCATCGCTGGTAGGGATTGTAAAATCCAATGTCATATTCTTTACCTTACCTTTTTGTTAAAAATAGGCTAGATTTAACAGTAAATAAGCAACATTAGCAAAATCAAGAAAATGAATAATGCAAGGGAAACATGGAGGCTAATTTGAGCTATATATTTGCACAAGAGTGGGGGGAGAGGGAGGAGAGTTAGGTGAAGTAATTTTAAGAACGAATGCAAGTAAGTGATGTAGGACTTTAGATTTAACAGTAAATAAGCAACATTAGCAAAACAAAGAAAATGAATAATGCAAGGGAAACATAGAGGCTAATTTGAGCTATATACTTGCACACGTGTGTGGGTGTGTGGAGGGGGTAGAGTTAGGGGAAGTAATTTTAAGAACGAATGCAAGTAAGTATTTTAGGATTTGTTCAAAATTGTTTTCAGATTTTTCTAGTGTTTTCTTCTCAATAGCCCCAATCCCTTGTTGATGCCATAAGTTGTTAAAAGTAGCAGACTAGTAGTAGCCCATATGTTTCGCCCTGTATTCATTACTGAAAGATTCATTGACCTATTTCAACTGCTTTCCAAGAGAACAAGAAACCCCTAAACTAAATTGGTAAATGTCTAGATTAGGAGCTATTAAGAAGGAAACATGAGAAAGCAATTCTTACTTCATAATATGCAGAAAACTTCTAGCTAACACATTTTGACTGTAGCTACACTACACTTCACCCCTGACCCCCCCCCCTAATGTGCCACTTGGGAGGGCGAGAGAGTGCAAAGTTAAGTGAAGTACTTTTATGAATGAAGTCAAGTATTTTAGGATTTTTTTTGCAAATTGTTTTTAAATTTTAAACTGTTTTCTTTTCAATAGCCCCCATTGTGTGTCAATACCCTAAGTTGCCAGAAGTAGTAGAATGGTATTATATCTACGGCCCTGGATTCAGTCTTGAAAGATTCATTGACCTATCTCAACTACTTTCCAAGGCAGGAGGAAACCCCTAGACAAAAATTGGTAAAGGCCAAGATTAGGAGCTATTAAGAAGGAAACATATTGAGAAAACAATTCTTATTCATAATATTTAGAGTAATTGTGGCTATCACATTTTAACTGTAGCTCCACTACTCTTAACCCATGATCCCCCTCCCCCTAATAAGCCAATATATCTTACAGCTCAAATTATGGTAAATTTACAACATAGTTTAGATAGGATAAAACTGAGTATATCCCTTGATAACTTTTTTATGCTCTATCATAATTCAATAATTGCTTCTGGGGCAACTTACATCTTAAGCCCTTGGGTGCCCCAAAGGCATCGTTTTTGTTGCCACACAAAGAAATGATCAACATTACACTAGCAAAAGTTTTGAAAGGTGGTCAAAAACATACCATTTGTTTATAAATAAGTTATTCAAAAGCAATATATTCTAAAGCCATCTATTTATAACAAAAACAATCCACATTCAATAAGCAAACCTAATTCAAAACTTTTTGTAGCATTATTTAAGGATGTATTTTCTCTGCAATAAAATCTGGTATTGCATAATAATGCACTGAATTTGTTAGGAACCACCTGAATTTAAGACATCACAAAGATAACTTTTCAAACCCTAGCATCCTAATGTTTACTTTTCAATCCTTATGAGTTTTAATAATTTATTTATTGTAATTCCTAAAAACTTACCTACTAGTATCCTACAACTAGACTTCACAAATAATAGCATTAGGTGAATTAATCATTATACAAATTACAGAGTTTGAACTTTGTTTTAATGATATATGGTCAATAGAGGCAACATTGACACATCCCTGGTAAGAAAAATTTTACATATCCTCTACAAGTCTAAATTTCCCTATATATTTTTGTTGAAAACAACAACCTAGGAAACATTTCTGATTTGATGATTCAAAGTTCTGGCATCCATACATATCTGTTGTCAAGCTATTACATGGTTAATGAATTGTTGTGTATTCGATACAGAAGTAAACAATAAAAGATTTTAACCTTTGGTATGTAGATGCTCCTCTTGGATTAGTTATTTATCACTGATAAGATATTCAGTTTATCCATACTTCTGACTACCACAGTAAGAATCTTGGGCCAATCAGTCAACTTCCAGCATCTATCCAAATAGAAGTTAAGGGGAGCCTACCATAGTTTTTTTTTTTTTTTACTCTGTCCAACCACTTACATAACAAAAAAAATGTAAAGGTCAAATACTTTGAAAAGAGTTGTTAGAGGGTCTGAATGGCTAATGATGGATTGGAAAACTACAGTTGCACTACTTCCATGAATTGTGTTTTCTTATATAGAGATACAGATGGTCTTTCAGCCTTTTTAGCAGGAAATACAGCATTCCTACTGTTCCAAAAGTATTTACTGTCAAGAAGATGAATACTTTTACCCTCCTTTGCCTTCCCATTTTATGCCTTACTTTTCTAGGAAGCCCAAAGGAGTAGCCACAAGAGACTAACTGAGGAAGAAGTCACGGAGCTTCTTGAAACCAAAGAACATGAATCAGATTTAAAAGATGAAGATTGCAATAGAGATCCTAATTTATAGGTTGAAGAGTAGTTGTAGACAATGTCATTAAAAGTGAAACTAACAAAGGGGAGGAGGTAGATGCCTGTGAAAAAATTTCTTCAGATGTACAGCAACCCTAGACCTTGAGTACATTTGATGAAAATGATGTTCCTCTTTCAAGGTGCGGGAAACAGCTTATGGTTGTTTATTTGTAAATACTGCAGAATAAAACAGTCCAAGCAGCCACCATTAACTTCACTTGCTTGCTCTCTAAATGAAATATTACAATAATATGTCTTCAAGGGTCATTCAGGGTAGTCAGACCTCAGCAAGAAGGTGTACAAGCTCCAAGCAGCAATTCTTCTCCACAAGAATGATGAGCCTGGTTCCTCAGTATTTAGTTTTGCTAAGAAGAACAACATTGTACTGTATGTGTCTAGTAACCTCAGTCTCTTTAGTGCACAACATAAACACAATAGTCAAGTTTTACCATGTAAATAAATCTGGCATTGACAGTTTAAATCAGATATATGCCAATCAGGTGTTGCTGTCAGCACTAGCCATCATTGTCAATTCAACAGGTAGTCAGAATACATACTCCAGCACCAGTAGATCCTCACACTGTTAGGACTGTCTCTTCAGAAGCCTAATTTGAGGAAAATATCCATTAACTCCCTTCATCAAGAACTTTAAAATTAATATCTAGTATTGCAAAAATTAAGTCTACAAGTAGTTAAGATAATAAAGTTTTTGCTGTTTGGCCACAAAAATCAGTACTGCATTCTCTGTTCTTGTTCCCCTAACTGGAATACAACCAGGGTCTGTACATCTGGAAAAAGGGGTCTGTGCATCTGCAAAAACTACTACTACTACTACTAATAACTCACTGCAGCAACTAGCTGCCTGAGGCCTACACAGCTATGTACGCTCCTCCTCCAACCTATTCTATTCAAGGCCTCCCTTTTTACACCCTTCCAGGAAGTTCCCATTTCCTTTAAATTTTTCTTTATGACAACCTGCTTTCTGTGTAGCCCCAGACAGTTGGCCAAAAAGGACAATCTTTAGCAATCTGTCATCTTTCTTCTGCAGAATGTGGCCTAGCCATCTCAACCTTTCTTTCATTATAGCCTAGAAAGCCAGATTAAACCACATTATTTGTACAAACTACTGTTTGAAATATGGTCAATCAGCCAGGTATCCAGATCAATCCATAGGCAATTTCTCTGGAAAACATCTATTAAATTTGTGTCTGCTTTTTGGAGCAACCATGCTTCAGAGTCATATTTAACCACTGTCAAGACTATAGCTTCCAATATTCTAATGTTGGTTTGCAGACTTATCTTCCTATTCTTTCAAACTTGTTTTAACTGTGAAAAAACACCCTGAGCCTTAGCTATTTGACTTTTAACATCTTCACTGCTCCCACTGTCTTTACTAAAAATACTATCAAGGTGAGTAAAGCTGCTAACCTGATCAATCTTTTTGTTACCCAATGTCATCTTTTCATCTTCACTTACTCCTAGTCTTAGTGACTTAGTCTTCTTAACTTTAATTTTCAAGCCTATTTTAGCACCCCAAACTCACAAAACCTCTAAAAATGCATTCATTTTGCTCACACTTTCAACTAATATGCTTAAATTATCAGCATAATCTAAGTCCAGGAGCGTTTTTCCTCCCCATTTGATTCCGTGATCTCCCATTGCCTTTCCTGTGCTCTTTAAAACAAAGTCCATCAATATCATCCATATAAAGGGGGATAGAACACAACCCTGCTTAACTCCTGATTTAGTGCAAAACCAGTTGTTAAACTCATTTCCTACCTTAACCACAGAATTATCATTTTCATACATAGCACAAATCACTTTATTGTATTTTTCTGGTATATCATATAAGGATAAGACCTTAGCTAACGCTCTTCTATCAACAGAATCAAAATCTTGCTCATAATCAATAAAACTGAGGACCAAAGGTGTTTGACAACAAAGGCACTTCTCAATTATTAGCCTAAGAGTGAAACTTGGTCAACACATCCTCTACCTTTTCTAAAACTGCACTGTTCTTTGCTTAGAACTTTGTCTACATCATCTCTCAGTCTAAAACGTATCATAATGCTAAGTAATTTGCTACCTACAGAGATCAAACTACTACCTTAATAATTACAACACTCGCTCTTGTCATCTTTCTTATACAGTGGTTTAATTAAGGTTTTCCTAAAATCATTAGGTACTTCCCCTTTCTTAAAATCAGCACTGCATTTTCTGTTCTTATTCACCTAACTGGAATACAACCAGGGTCTGTGTATCTGCAAATAGGGGTACTGCAAGGACCACTTCAATAAACTGCATAGAATGTGTCTAGAGCATTCATTTATGATCAAGAAGACACTAACTTCAAAAGTTAGTGTAAATATTGCAAGAATTAAGTTTGCAAGTAATTAAAACACTTAAGTTCTGCTGTTTGGCCACAAAAATCAGCACTGCATTCTATGTCATTGTTCACCTGACTGGAATGCAACCAGGGTCTGTGCATATGCAAAACAGGGTACTGCAAGGACCAACTCAACAAACTGCATAGAATGTGTCTAGAGCATTCTTACAGCTGTAAATGGTCAAATTGGATATTTTACATATTTTACCACAATTTCATGGATATTTGTAAAATTGGTATTTTATCTGTTTTACCAATATTTTACAGTACCTTGTAGTTATCATTATGCAAAACTACCCAAAGACTGGGAGGACGTGAAGTACTTATGACTGAGTTATAAATTGGTATTTAACTAGCCCTTCTCTAGCATTATACAGCCTTAATAACATCTGATTAGGCTAATTTCTTTTAATGAATTGCTTACATAATCTTCCTACAAAAAAACTTCAGAAAGTAATATTATTTGGCATGTGGGTCTGCAGCAATGTTACCTAGTCTATAGCCTAGAACACATATACCTTTTTTTGTGTCAATTTGCAAAGAAAATGGCACTGATTTGAGTTAAAGAAATTTTCTAGTTTTTGGTGCCAATTTGCAATAACTGCATCAAATTTCAACATGATCACAAAAGCAGAAAAAACCTTCAATCATTTCCTTCTCTTTAGCATGAAGATCAAAAGATCTGAATAATGACAATAATAATTAGATATTTAATAATGAAGGATTTAAGATCTAATTAAGGTTTTTATGAAATAAATATTTAAATATTTTATAAGTTTTTATGTAAAAGGACTTTTACATAAAGTATAATAATAATAATAATAATAAATGAACTGATATAATAATAAATGAACTAAATACTAAATTGGGATCAATTATGCAACTATTGATAAGCTGCAGTTGACAAATGGCATCCATGAAAACTAAAAACTACAGTTAAGGATCTTTAACCATACACATAACTTTATTTTAGGTAGTATTGCAACATTTAAAGATTTAATTTTTTTCACTCTTCTTCTTGTCTTTTTCCTCTTTCTCTTTTTTCCTTTCTTCCTTCATCAGTTTAATTTCTTTTGTATTGAATAGCATGATATGGATGTGGCTTTAATTAGCCAAGGGTGATAACCTTGCTTGCCCTTACAAGCTTATTGCCTTTCTTGGCATGCAAATGGAAAATAACGTTTGTTTTCTTTTCTTAATAAATGCATATCTTATATCTCATATCTCTACTTTAATACACTTTATCACTCTGATACACTTTACTAAGGTCAAATGGCCTTTTAACCCTAGACAACCTTGGCATTTGTTTTGCTAAGCATTTCTTAGAGGTGCATAGGACAGTATTGCAACAGACACATTGGGCAAACAAAAACATGCTTGGTAAAATAAACATTGATGGCAAGAATGCAGTTACCTATTGTCACTACAATAAACAGATGGCAGAATAAATTGTTGTTTATTTTAATGTCTACACTGAGATGGAAACAAAACAAAACAAATGAGGACATAGTTTGTGTTTTTTTTTTTTTACTGTTGATGAATGAGTGTGTTTGCAGAAAAGAAAATAAATTGGAAGTCATAAATAATTTTTTTCCTGGGAAAGGAGATAAAAAAAAAGAGCAAACTAATGTGATTAGGGAGTGTCCAGAAACTTAAAGATGCTTGAAGTGTCAGGGAATTAGGCCCAAATTAATCTTAGCCTTCAAATCTAAGCAAATCAAAGTATATTTATTATTTACAAAATGAGCATTAATCAAATGTATGTACCCCAAATTAGATAGTATTTTTACAAAACTCAAGTTTATTTGTATTTGAAGAACATTCTAGCTATTGGTATTCAAAATAGAGGAGGGGTATTGTCTTTCTAAGCCTAGAAATAGCAAAAGCTTCAACAAAAATTCACTCAGAGCTAAAAAAAAAGCTCAACTGGTCTTGTAGCTACAGGACAACTCTAAAAGAACAAATTCACTCTATATTTTCTAGAGAATACCATATTTTACTAATTTTGCTGAACAGGGTGTTTATTTTACAATAATTTTACAACAACTGAAATATCTTTCTATTTACAAGCATTTTTGTTATGGGGTAAATATTTACCATACCCAATCAGTTATGCAACAAATACACCCAACCAGTTAAGGGTTCAATTCTTTAGACCTCATAGGAAATAGATCAATAGCATCTGCACTTGCAAAAAATTAAAACAAAGGTCATGCTGCAAAAATTGTGGTACTGACCCAGTATGAAAAATTTGGTAAATTCTAGTTAATTGACTTCTTGCTATCTTGGAAAGGGTTTGGGTTAGGAAAATGAAACTTTCAAAGATGGTTCTACAGGCTAAAGTATATCCTGGGAAGGTATTTTAAAGTACCCACCTCTACTCCTTCTATCTCTAGAGGGCCCTGAAATTTGCCTACATGACAGGTCTATACCAATCAAAATTTTGACAAAACAACATTTTACCTTAAATTCAGTTACTAGTTGCCTTTTCTCTGCATTTACTTTCGAAAATACTATTCCTGTTATTTGAGTAGAATTTTGTTGTACTTCATTCAATCAGATGATCTATTTTGCAAGGTTTCACTTTTATAACATACATATTTTTGAAGGTCATCAAAGGTCAGGGCCATCTAGAGGGAGAAGAAGTGGAGGTAGTTGCTTTGAAACACCTTCTCAGGACATACTTTAGTCTGTAGATTCATCCCTGAAAGTTTCATTTTCCTAATCTAAACCCTTTTTGAGATAGCAAGAAGTCATTTAACTAGAATTTTACCATAAATTTTACTAATACCATTATTTGGGAAGTAACAGCTTAAATTCAGATAATTCTTAACAAATTCAGCACTATTGTTTTGCAAAAGCAAAGATTATTACAGAGAAAATGCACCCCTTAGCAAAATTATAAAATGTGTTGGATTAAAAATGCTTATTAGGGTAAGTAGGCTTACGAAATTATTTTGATATACATAAGTGCTTTTGTAGTAGCCTATGCTATATTACTCTTAAGTAATTCATTTAGCCTACAAAATAATGGTATGTTTTTGACCACTTTTCAAAACCATTACTAGTTTTGATAGCTTCTCTGTATGGTAAAAAAAAAATAAGTTAGGCCTACATTTTGGGCCCTTTAGAGATAAGTTGTATTAAAAGTAATTAGGCTATTGAATTATACAAGCCTGAAAAATGCATCAAATGATATAGGCCTATCCATTTTTATCCTAGGTTATTTATTTTTATACAAAAAGTTTACCAAAATTAAATATTTTCAGTGCATCTTGTCATTTTGTTTTCTGTTTCTTGTTTTGTAACAGGCTAGCATAGGCTAAATGATTCAATTTAAGCTAGCCTATGTTGTTTAAAACAAAATGCATTTGCAGAATTCATAGAAAATGTACAATTCAGGATGAAGATAAAGTAAAGTGAAGCTAAAATGCATTAGAAACAAGTGGGCTGTATAGCCTATTATGAATTAAGAATTGTCTTCTCAACATGTTTCCATCTCAATATCCCCTAAACTAAACCTTTACCCTATACTGGATGAGCAAAATAAATACCCATCTAAGCAAAACTAGGCCTACCTGGAAGTGAGCAAGGATTTGGTCTCTTTGATGCTCCCCCTCCATGCTTCTTCTTATTTGAGCCCCTTTTTCCAGATAAGCTGTTTAACTTAATCTGTTAAATATTCTGAATTTTTAGTCAGGACTATTTAACCCTTCCCTTTTTCTCTCTTTGCAAATCAAGAAATCTCAACAACAAAAATTTTAGGTTGTCGTTTATTTCCTTCTGCTTCCTCAATAATGCTAGATTGAAGATACAGCGTTAACGAATAAGGAGATATTCGGGCTAAAGGGGCTAAGCCCCAGTTGAAGTGCTTTCACAATGTGTCGACTACAATTTTTCTGTATACAACGAAGTGAGGATTGTGGTCTTAGCACAATTTATTTTACCCCCACCCCCTAATTTGCCAAAATATAGCCCAAATTAAACATTCCCCTTGTATATTTCTGTTTCTTGGTTTTGTTGACTTTGTTTCTTAGCCATTTAATTATTTTAGCAAAAGAGTTACATAATCGAAAAACAGAAAATGAGAAATGTATAATTTAGACTATATATTTGCATGTAAGGTTTGGGGGGTTGAAGGTAAAGTATGGCAAAGTTCTTTTAGGAATGATATAGGCTAATTAAGAACCATATTAAAAAATATTATAACGCTGTGCGAAGAATTTTTTAGTGTTTCTTTCTCAATATCCCGATTGTCCTTTTGCTCAATCCTATATCCGATTTTACAGGACTTCAAGGACATATGAAACTATTTAAAGAAATTTAAAAGATTTGAACGACTCATTACTAGCACTTTTTGGCAAAATTAGAAGATTTTCGGACCATTAAAAAAATCCTGACGCTATCTAAACCAGAAAATACAATACGACAAAGGCCACTTTTCATTTTTAGAAAACTAATCTATTATAATGTATCTCGAATGCTAAATCTCGACACCACGTCGATTTATTGGTGGTATGCCGCCAATAAAAGATGCGCCAGCATAGAAAAAATTTGGAGACGCGTAGCCGGTACCATAGGTGTGGCGGCAAGCCAGAGATTTGTTTATATTTACTGCTAATACTACAAAGAAATCGCAGCGATTTGTTACTACTAATACTACTAACACAGCGCTAAGCCACATGCGCCCAACACAGCTGCACCTGTTCGGAGCTTCCTGGGAAGTTCACATTTCCTTTTAATCTTTCCGTAGAACGTCCTCCCACCCAAACCGAGTATCACATGATTTCCGTTTAGCCCTAAACAGTTGAACGAAAAGAAAAATCTTAAGCAATGTGTCATCCCTCATCCACAGGACATGCCCTAACCATTTCTCTCATTATAATTCGAGAAAGCATGATTGGACCTCACTATATTTAGCCTTATATTTTTATAGTGATTTTGTAGATTTTAGTGTGCTAAGTTAATGGAGAAGAAATCCACAAAAAGTCAAAATATCTGAGTGAAACCCTCACCATCTGATTCGGCTTATCATTCAAACCCAGTGTAAAGCTTTCAAGCTCCCATCTGCATAAATCTGTTTTTGCTAAGAGAATGACCACGGATGCGTGTTTATCTGTTGTTTTTTCCCCAAGGGATGTTCAAATTGAACACATTGTCCTAATAGATTGAGAGAAGCCTCATTAAATCAGATATTAAAAGTTCTATTTCCCTTTTTAAGTGACAAAAAAAGGAGGGCAACTAGTCTCCCATAACGTGCCCTTTTTTTTCTAAAAGTCATCTTAACAAAATTTTGAGGTAGCTATTTTGTTAAGCATATTTAAAAGACCCAACTTGGGGATGAAATGACCCCTAAAGTCTTTGAAGAATGAGTTGTAAGCTATGGAACTTGCCCAAACTTTACTCATGGTTTTGTTATTGGGATGTATATGGATATTTTTTCATGAGGTATTTTCTGCATGAGACGATTTTTCACGGTGAGGATTTTCCGTAGAGTACACTTTTTGCGCCTTAACTTTTAATTTTACATGTCGAAATGTTGTACAAGGGATCAAAAGGCAATAATTGCATGCCACAGCTACTAATATGTCTACTACTGTAAATAGATGTAAAGTTAATAGTACTAAGTCTACTGCTACAACTATAACTATTAGCATTACTGCTGCTGCTATCAAAGCTAAGCGTATTAACGTGAACATTCTGGGGAATGTTGGAACAGTTTTCAACCAAATCAAAGCAGACTAAGCACTTACAAGCTGTCAAGAGGACGTATTAGCGATACGTTATGAACAAATTATGGTAAAAGTTGAAATTTTCAGTCTATTGGGAAAAAAAGGTGCTATGTACATACAGCATACTGCTAGTGCCACTACTAATTTTACCACTATTACTACAATTGAAGCAAAAGGTATTAAAGTGAGGCTTCCCAAGAGTATTTAGGTTGATGTTGAATCAAATTAAAAAAGTTTGAGCATGCAGATTGTGAAAGGGTGTTTTACGTTACTGCAAAGAGTCGGTGGACATTTACTTAGAAGGCTTTACCGTCGTCCAAGGGGACTTCAATTCCTTCTGTAAAGCTTAATGGAACTGTGGTAAAAGATCCAAAGGCGAAGGCCGAAATTTTTGGAAGGTTTTTACTGAATTTTCGGATCTGAATGGTGACGGTTGAGAAGTGCAAAAATTTCTCTGACCAAACTAATATCGGCCTGGATCGTGTGAATTTTTCTGCTCCTAATAACCTCTGTATTTTGTGGTATCTTGATTTGACCAAAGCCACAGGTTCTGACAACATACCAAGTGTTGTCCTCGAATCCTGCAGTCCAGAAATAGTTGGACATTTGTCATTGCTTATTCGGATGTTTTTGCTCTGGAATTCTCACACAAAACATGCAAGTCCGCTAGTATTATACTTACCCTAAAGCCAGATAGGGATCTAATGAGCGTGGGCTCCTATAGGCCAATCAGCATCCTCTCTTGCGTTAGCAAGGTCAATGAGAGCGGCTCAAATAAACACTTCAACAGTTCTTGAAATCAAACGACCTTTTGGGGGTCGCCAATATGAATTTCACCGAAAATGCTCAACATTAGACAGCCTAGTTACATCATGGACGGATCGAACTTCTAGCAAAAGGCTATCACATTAGGATGTTGCCATTCGACATTGCTAAATCTTTTAGCAGAGTATAGCACCGCGGCTTGCTAAAGAAAGCCTTGATGTACGGTGTTCGTGGATGTCCTTTAAAATTAATTGAGAGCTCTCTTTTTGATTGTTCACTGCGATTTTTCCTAGACGGTGTCACTTCCCACAAATATCCAGTGAAAGCAGGGGATCCCCAGGGCAGCGTCTTGGGATCTAAACTTTTCCTCATCAGCATAAACGACACGGAAGACAATCTCCAAAGCCTTCTGCATCACTTCCCTTTCAATACTGCGACACACTCAGCCGTCCCAAAACCCGAAGATCCGTCGCAAGCCTCTCTTTCCCAACAGATGTATCTTTTTAAAATCGAAAAGTGATCTGATGCATGGATGACCAACTTCATTGCATCGAAAACAAAGGAGCTTCTTAATATCCAATTAAAGTTGCCACGTGAACACCTCAGTTTCATTTTGAAAAATGAAAGTGTAAACGCAGTCGATGGGCTTTGTACTAATGAAGACTCATTTCTCCATCAATCTCACTTAGAATTAGTAACCTTGATCAAATAAAAACTGCCTACGCAGGAAAGTTGGGAGCTGCTCTTTACCGCAAAACCTTTTTCCATCCAGCTCGATTATCCCATCCTGCAAGTCCTATATTAGACCCGCAGCTAAATATGGATGTTCACTATATGCCGGTGCTCCAAAAACAGTGTTGGCACCACTCCTGAAGATCCGAAATAGGAAAATAGGGTGGGCTGCACCTCTACATATGTCTTGCTTGAGCCTCTAAATAAAAGTTTCGATGTAGTGTTGATGGCTGTTTTCTACAGTTACGTGAATTTGTCTCCCTTAAACGAGCTCTCTTGTATTGTGCCTGCCTTTTTCCAGCCGTCTAGGCCGATACAAAGACACACAGCTCGCTCCAATTATCTAAAGGAGGAAACACCAAGAACAAAGTACTTGAGGAACAACTTCATCCGGCGCTGCATTTGTGTCTGGAATGATCTATCTTGGCATATCATTCCTACAAATCTCTCTGTTGACTCCTTCAAAAAAAGATTCAGCAGACATTTAAAACTTTGAGATTTCGGGACGAGGTAAGCGAATAGTGGACCTTTAAGCACCTGGTGCCATGAATGTAGAAGTAAAAAAAAACTGCAATATTTTAAGAACGGCCTGCATCATTAAGTTGGAGCTTCCATGGTATGTTGAGACAAATTTTGAACTAATCAAGAGACACTAGGTATATGCTTTTAATACTACTATTGCGCTTGCTATATTTATTGAGGCTTAGGATATTAAGTTGAAACTTTAAGGGAGCGTTTAAGGGTGCCTCAATTAAACAAAAACTACATGTGTGCTGGTTTAAAATAGAGCATACTAGCAGTATCATAGGCAGTAAAGCATTATTATTGACTGAAAATCATTAAAATACGAAATTTCTTTCGAATGGAAGGGAAAATTTTTTAGTGCTGTTTTTAAAAGCCAAGAGTAATTGAATGGCAGTCTGCCCCCTCTCAATCCCATTTATTCTTCAAATTCATCCAATCAAAATTTTGAGATCATCTTTTTCTTCAGCACAATGGAAAGGTCGAGTAAATACGTCTCTGGAAATGTTGGGCATATAAACCCTTCAGAGTAAGAGCTGTAAGTTAAGCAATTTGCCCATTGTTTATAAACAGTATTTGTTATTAAGAAAGAAGGTATATTTGACGTTGGGCGTCCAAAAAGACCAAGTTGATTCAAGTAAAGCTTTCAGAGAATCTTGAGAGTACCAAACTTGTTATGTGCATACAGGCTGTCAAAAAAGGGGAGCCTCAAGAATGGTTAAGAATATTAACTTGGGACAATAAAGGAATGATGAGGGGAATGATTTATTGACCTAGGGCATTTTGAGAGGGATGTTGGACTAAGCAAAAGGAGCTATGCATATTTTACCACTATTGCTAAGGTGGAATTTTCAGGAAACATTTAGGGGAGTGTTAAAGCAAATAAAAACAGACTGTGTACATTCAGGTTTTCAAAAGAGTTTATGAGAAATATTTTAGGAATAGTTTAGAGTATTAAGTTGAAACTTCCGGGTCCTGTTGAGAAGGACGTTGAACTAACCAAAAGGCACTCTGTTAATGTCACTGTACATATCGAAACTATTTCTACTGCTGCTTCTTTTACTATTATTGCTACGACTACTACTACTAAGACTTAAGGTAGGAGGTTGACAATTTCAGGGAATGGTTAAGGTGGCTTATTGAACCAAGTAAAACATACTCTGTTTAAACAAGTTGTCAAAAGGGCGTATCAACAGTAATCCAGGAATAGCCTAGGGTATTGAATCGAGCCTTATAGGACATGTATGGAAGGATGTTGAACTAGACAAAATGTATAATATGCATACTATAACAGCTATTAGCGCTGCTAATACTACTGCGACTACAACAACTACTATTACTCCTGCAATTGTTATGATTGCTACAACAGCTGCTAGTACAACTACTACTAGCATTACTGAAGCTAACGGGATTACAAGGATACTTCTAGGGAATTTGGAAGAGGATAATGAACTAAAGTGAAACACGCATGTAGGTTTTTAAAATGCCGTATCAGCTATATCTCAGGAAATGCTTAGAGTATTCAGTGGAAATTTTCTGTGCACGGTAAGGCGGATGTTAAGCCAACCAAAAGGTACTATATGTATAGTACCTCTGCTACTTCTACTATTACTACTAATACTACTATTAAGGCAAAAGATATTAGCCAGACATGTTCAGAAAATGTTCAGGGCATTTAAAATTAAATTGAAGCACGCTGTATATGAGCAGGCTAGCAATGGGCTTATTAGCAGTATATCAAGAATGGTTATGAGTAGTAGGTTGAAACTTTTAGCATTCTGAGGAGTATTTTGAGCTAATGGAAATTCACTATGTGCATACTACTACTACTAGTAATAGTACTACTGCTGTTATTACTAATATTACTAAGGCTAATGAAATTAATGTGGAGCTTTAAGGGATTGCAGAGCGGAGCGTTGGCAAAAGTCAAAAAACATTATATGCATGCTGGTTATCAATAGGACGTATCAAAAAGCTGTTTAAGGTATTAAATTGAAATTTTCAGGGTGTGAGAAGTGAACTTGACCAAAAAAGCACAAAGGGGATACTGTGACTGCTTACAACTAGTAGCCAACTACTACTTCCGTTGCTCCTTCTATTGCTTCTATTATGGTATAGGGTATACCCAATGCACTCATACCGTTTTGAGTCAATTTCAAAACGAGTAAAAATTAACAGGAATAGTGAGACAAACCCTATGCTTTCTTATAACCACAACATAATTTGTACTTTACTAAAAACTTTTTTTAGTTCAATGGAGCTCTTTACTTCTCTTCAAAAAACTTGTTTTATGAAAAAAGTTTTTTTTAAATACATTTCTGCTCGTTTTTTAATTGACATAATCTTTTTCACGGAAAAAAGTATTTTATCTCTTTTCGTTTTTATGTAAGGATCCGTATTTTGGCTTCCAATTTGCACGTTGGAGTTCAATTTTTTTTAATGTTAACACAAATAGTAATGTTTAATTTAGTTTTATACTTCCTCAGGTTGACCTGATAAATAAAAGTTAATACCATTAACAACAATTTTATCTATGCTCTTTGAAAACCTGGATACACTTACACTCTTTTGATTTATCTAAATTGTGAGAGCAGAAGCAGTAATAGTAGTAGCCCTGAAAGTTTTTGCTTAATAACCCCAGTTGCTTTCGAAATATTGCTGAGGTCTCATACACGCAGTACCATTTATTCAGTTTTAAAGCAACATTTAGTTTTAAAGTATAATAGGGAAACTGCGTAACTGTGGGCGTTGTACTATGCTGAGCGAAATGGTTGTCTCAAAATTTTGATGACATATGTTTGAAAAAGGAATAGGCTCAGAAGGAGGGCTTGGAAGGAGGGCTGCTTGCCATTCAAACGCTTTTATCTTATCAAAAGGGCACCAGAACTTTTAGTTTCCGACTGAATTAGCTCCTTTTGAAATTTCAATGATATTACTAGCTATTATAGAGAAGTGCTGCCTATGATTTTGCATATATACCTTTTTGGAAACCTGAAAAAATATAGTTTTTTCTTTAGCTGATACTCCCCTTAGCGGTTCACAAAAGGTTTTTCCTTGAAACCCTTAGCGTTACTAGTTACAGTAACTATACGGATAGTACTAATAGTATACACATAGTGGCTTCTGGCTAGTTCAAAATCCACCACAATTTACCCTTAAATGTCTAACTTAATAATGTAAGTCATTCTCAAGATATTACTTTGTCACCTTTTTGAAAATTTTTGCGCTCATAGTTCGTTTTGGGTTAGTTTAACATCCACCTAAATATTAATTGAAATCGTTACCTTAATACCCTTAGCTTGTGTAATAGCAACAGTTGTAGTAGCAGTAGTTCAGTTCATTCAATGCTCCCCTCGAGTTAACATCTCAGTATCGGAGAGCGCTATATTTTTTCTAATATTATTTGTTTTTCAACTTTTGTCATATTAAACGATATGTCAGATCACGGTGTGATAATTTCTGAATTTAATTTGGTCAGATTAAAAAAAAAAAAAAAATAAACGTAATGAAAGAACAGCTCGTATAATAAATGATGAGTCTATTGCGCGTTTAATTATTAGGCTAAAAGATATAGATTGGAAGGAAGTAGTCAGTACTGAGGATGCAAACAAGGCATTGGAAATGTTTTATAAATCATTTAATGATGTTGATAATGATATATGTCTGAAAGTTAAAAGGAAAACACCCAAGTCAATGCCACAAAAACCATGGATATCCCCGAGACTGTTAAAATGTATGAAAGAAAAAAATAGACTATACAAAATTAAATGCAATTATCCATCTGATTAAAACATCCAGAAATTTAAATTATACAAAAATACTCTGACTAGAACTTAGAGAAAAAGTGAAAGAAATTATTATGAGAAGGAAATATCTTCAGCTGCGTCCCAGCAGAAAATATGGGAAATCTTGTGTGATAAATTAAATAAAAATAAACGAAGAGCAACACCGACTTTTCTTAATAATGGAATTGACGCTAATGAATCAACTGACAAAAAGGATATCGCAGAATTATTTACCTAAAATTGGCGAAGAATTGGTTAGGGATCTTTTGGATAAGTCATCAGACTATACACGATTTTTGCCCCAAAACAAAGATAAGTCATTTTATATGCTACCGGTATCATTTGATGAATACCTAAAAGCTATTAGTGATTTAAAGAGAGGAAATTCGGCTTCAATAGATGATATATCGACAAATCTTTTAAAGAAAATATCTGGAAAAATATATGAACCTCTTGCACATGTTATAAATACGAGCAGAAAATATGGTGTCTTCCCTGATCTTCTGAAAAAGGCTAAAATAATCCCTATATTTAAAAAAGGGGAGGCTCAAGATCCCAAGAATTACCGTCCTTTTGCACTCCTTTCTCCACCGGCTAAGGTTTTTGAAAAAAATAATGAAGTTTAGACTTGTATCATTTCTGGAAAAGAATTTTTTTTTCGAAGCTCCAGTTTGGTTTTTTAAAAGATAGATCGACAGAATATGCCGTCGCCGCAACACATATTTTCATTAATGATGCTTTAGATGATGATTGCTTAGCAGCTACATTGTTTTCTTCATATTAATAAAGCTTTTGACACTTTAAATCACGAAATTCTATTTAAAAAACTTGAAAATATGGGAATAAGAGGAGTACCTTTAAAGTTAATCAAATCATGTTTACACAATCGAAGGTTTTTGGTGGATACTGATGGTGAATATTCGTCTGAGATCGAATAATAATATCGGACTCTTTGTCACAACTCTACTTTTTAAAACAATTAAAAAACTTTAGCGTAAAGAGCGAGGCGCTAAAGAGGGGGCAACCCCTTTCATATACGGAATAATTCATGTTCTTTTTAAGTTTTAATGTCGCTCCTTACTTGCAGTTAAAAAAAGTTGTTTTTGTATTTAATTTGTGTACGTTTTTTAATTAAAGTATGTTTTGATTTTGGCTTACCGCACATGAATAAATAAAACAAAATTCGCATATTAATTTTTTTGCCAAATGGCTTTCTCAAAGTTTTGATCGGGCGATTTTGATAAGAAAAAGGAGTGGGGAATGAGGCTTAGTTACCCTCCAATTTTTGGTTACTTAAAAAGACAATTAGATTTTTTCATTTTTTTGTAAGCAACGTTTTTGTTAGTAATAAACATTCGAATCTTACAAATTAACTTACGTAGCGACCTTCTATATTTGTGTATTTCTATTACGCATATGAGGGGTTCGCCCCCTCATCAATACCTCACTCTTTACACTAAAGCTTGAATTTTGTCCCAAATCTGTAAAAATGACCCCTGAATCAAAGAGAGCGTAAAATAAATAGTTGACATTGCTAAAAATACTTTTTGTAGTTTAAAGAACAAGGTATTGTGGAGGAGACGAACTTATATACGTAATATTTTATGTCCTTTTTAATTTATGAGAAAAGAATTTATTTTCTCATTGTTTTTTTTTTAAACAATGCTAGTAAATCCTGCACTCCTTACATGGGAATTCTCTTCCCCCATGAAAAATTGCTCCATGGAAAGATGCTCCCGTGTGATCCCGTCCCCCGACCCACCCCCATCCCAACGCAAAACAGTCCCCATGAAAACGTCTGTACACTTCTAAATAACCATTACTATATGAAAACAATGGTCAAAGTTTGTAGCCTGCACGGCTGTCGCAAGGGTTTTGAATTTGGAAAGGGTATATAAAGAATCTGCCAACAAAATCGACCAGTGTACCGACAAATGTGGACGCATTAGCTAAATTTCCAAATTGTCAGCGCTGTGTGCCGACACCTTGGAAACCTGGAGGGGACCCCACCTCCCCGTTTTGACTACATCTCTGATGTCAAGTAGTATTTTTATTTAATTTCATTGAGAACAAATGCGACTAAAACCAAAATGTAAACAAAATAATTATTTTTTTGCAGCTTTCTAAGTCATACTATATGTCTTACTCATTACAATTATTTATGCTAAGTTTCTCCATCACTATTATTTACCGTGCTTCTACATATCAGAATAACAGGTGGTTTATACAAAATAATATTTAATTTAAGTAATTTATTAAAGCACAGAAATATATCAATAGAATTGAAGATTAAATTCATTCTCTTCCGCAAGGCTTAGCCATTAGGTAAACCTTTTGGTTTGTGGTCTGTGGTTTCTTTGTAAAACTTATTTCTTATCTAAAATATTTTGAAACAAAACTCTAACAGTAACAACATGTTTATAAGGCTAGGAACTATTTATGTGTTTTATATATTGTTTACAAAGAATTATGCGTTTTCTCAATCCTCAAAAGTGACTTTATGCTGCCCAATAGGATACTCACTAGATGATAAACTCGTATGCGAAAAGCTTGAAGAAAACCGTACAAAAGCAATTGAAAAAATAACATCGATCAAGAATATACAATGGGAATCGTTTAACGAAAGGGGAGTTTTTTTCACAACCTTTAGTGAGCCTTTTATTTGGAATTCTACAGTCATAAAAGACATACCGAACTATTGCATAGATTTTCTCAAAGATGCTGAAAATATCATACAGTTTATCCCCTATGAAAAGCTTCAAGACTTGATTTCAAAGGTTAAAGTCAGCGCATGTTGTTCTGCAAACGAAATCTTTGACACACAAAGTAATAAATGTGTTGCTGTAAATAGCAAAAATGTTGTGAGTTTTCCATTGAGGCTTCCAGATAATGCTGGCTTCACACATATTGAAGAGAACACTGAGAAGCTTAGTGTGAAAAGGCCATTGTGTGATCAAAAAGATAAGGAACATCTTTACCTAAACGAATATTGTATTAAAGATATCGATTGTTATTTTAACAAGATACCTACATTTGATATTGACTCTAAGGGAAGTTTAACAATTACAAAGCCAAACGAGCTTCAAGAGAGAATTGCTGGAAACAACTTTTGTTTATCTGCTACAAAAGAGGGAACGACCGTCGCAGAAGTATGCAGAAAGGACTGCACAAAGTTTTCCTGTGTTTCGAAATGCTGCCCTGTAAGTTTACCACTTTAATGATTTTGGACTCGGACAGCTTTTTGTTGATAGAATTTGCCTCTTTTCTTATAGGCGCACACGCACCCTTAGGTGCGTCTCCCGCAGATTAACAGAGTCTGAAACACCATGATCTGAGTCAAACAGTTCATGGTAACGAACTAAAAGTAAGGAGCGATGCGGCTCAATAGTAACCGAAACTGTAAGAAACACCGTCTTGACAATAATAGATACATCAAAAGAATCGAATTTTTATGCTTATTCAAAATATATAAAATTCATGAAATCTAATGTCACCCGTCAAAAGTTGCGAGCCTGAGAGAATTTGCCTAATTTTTGAAAAAGGGGGAAACCCCTCTAATTAATCTATTGATCCTTATGAAAATCATCCGATGAGAATCAGGATACAAGAGAACTCTACTGTAGAGGCTTCAAGCTCCTATAAACAAAAACGCGGAATTTAGAATTTTTTGCCAGAAGCAAGATCACAGATGTGTGTTTATTTTTTTTTTCAAGGGCGAATTGAACCAGTGATCCTAGAAGATCGGGGAGGGCTGGTTTGACCGGAAATCAAAAGCTCTAGTGCCCTTTTAAGAAACCAAAAATATTCAAGGGAGGCTAACTCCCTCCCATTCCCCTTTTTTATCCAAAATTGTTCGATCAAAATTTTGAGATAGCTATATTCTTCAGAATGGTCGAAAGATTTATACCTGTGTCTTTAAGGATGACTTGACCCCCCACAGCCTCCAGGGGAAGGGTTGCAAACTATTAACTTCACCAATTACTTACATATGGTATTGGCTATTGGGAAGCATAAAGATATTTTCGGTGGGGGGAGAGAGATTTCCTGGTGAGGTTTCTTACATGGGAGGATCTTTTGTCTGAATAGTTTTTGTGGGGGAGTTAATTTTCTATAGAAGGGGGGCTGGATTTCCCAGGATTAATTAAAAATTACCAAAAATTAAATAAATAAAAAACAAGTTTTTTTCAAATGAAAGTAAGGAGCAACATTAAAAATTAAAACGAACAGAAATTATTATGTGTATGAGAGCGTTGCCCCCTCCTCATTACCTCCTTCTTTACGCTAAAGTTTTTTTGAATTTATAAAAAGCTTATAATTCTACTTAAACGGTCCTTCTGTATCAGGAGTCGTTCTTAAATAATTGGAACAAAATTTAGACTTTAGCGAAAAGAGTGAGGTAATGAGGCGGGGGCGACCTCCTCGCATGCATAATAATTACTGTTCGTTTTCAGTTTTAATGTTGCTCCTTACTTTCAGTGGAAAAAAACTTCTTTTTTTTATTCCTCTAAAAGACATATTTCCGACGTAACTACTTAAATTAGGTATAATTTTCTCAGAACACACTGACTTTAGATGACTAACAAATAAACGTTGAAAACGTTGAAATTGGGATAAATCCATTTATTTAGACACCGAAAACAGGTGCAAGAGTCTTAATATTTTGATCACATATACAGCGATCGTCGTCAGTATTTCTACTGATGACGATCACTGTATATGAGATCGAAATATTGCGCCTGTTTTCGCTGTCTAAATAATTGGATTTATCCTCATTTGAACGTTTATTTGTTCCTCAAAGAGACACGCTGTGTCTTGGAGTTTATCACATTTATGATTATGGACAGTAACAACTTGATAAAACGCACTTTTTTTAGATACACACACTCTGACTTGTCTATCTGACTCCTACTAAGTCTGAGATACGACGCGCCGATTCATACGGCCTATAGGTAAAGGCTTTCTGTACAGTCTGTCTTTTTTCTTTTTTTTCTTTTTTTTACGCACTGAGACTGATAAGACTATAATTTTTGTTGTTGCGGACTGGGACTTCGAACATTTTATAAGACATGTTTTCTTAAGGCTTATTTAAAGCTTCTTATTATGTGGTATTCTTGACCGCCTCATTCACTTTTTCTTCCCTTGTTCTTGGAGCAGGATTTGGCGTTATCTGCCTCATCTGGCATCTGAGACCTGTATTTTACGTAAGAAATCGTTTAACAATAAGCTCCCCCGACTCGTGGCAACTTGTTTTCATTTACCAGTGTAATTTGCAGGAACCTCACTCAATACAGGCACCCTAAAATTTCCACCCAGTTATTTACTTTCCCTTTTTCTTTTTTAATAGTTACTTAGTTTTTTTATTATTTAAGATATATTGATGTTGCCAGAGGCTAACTCAAAAAACTATTATACAGACAATATCGGTGATCGAAAATTCCGATTGCTTGTTTAAATTTGCATACAAGCCAAACTGTGATCTAATATCATGATTATTAAAACACACCCTTTCGTTAGACATACGACTATGTGCCCAAAGTACCTTCCCCACAGACTAATGGTCTGCCCCTCCCAAACTTTCAATTGCCTCCATCCCCCAGCTGAAATTTGATTTCTCCAAAAGTCTTGTCAAAATAAATATGAGCCTGCATAATTCAAGCATCCACAGAAACTGGTCAGTTTTCTCAAGTATATCTTTGCGCTTTTGTTACTATATGACTCATTCTTCAGTTTTACTGTTACTTTAACTTGATTTAGGAAAATTGGCTGCGACTTTTCCCCTCCCCAATATTTGACGAAAATACGCCAATGACAGAGACACACACAAATTCTGACATGCCTCTCTGTTCCTCACATAGTCTCACAGGGTATGATATACGGTACTCAGTCCTACCCTTTCTGTGATACAGAATCTCTGTAATGTCTCATCAAATAGTTAGTTACTTTTGTATTATAGACCGGTAAAACACATTCATGGCCAAATATGTCATTTTTAGGTCATTCAGCTTATCTAGATCTAGGTTTCAATGAATTTTCTAGGCTTTTTCATAAGATAAGCGAACAAAAGAAGACGATAGATTGAAGGTGCCCCGCAGCAGAGCTATTGAAACATGCTCTTAAATCTTGTCTAGTATATTCGTTTGAGATGTGTACCAGAATTTGATCTTAGGCTAAATTCTAATAAGCTTATAACCAAGCTTCATATAAAAAATACAACCCGAGGCTTCAAACTGGTCAAGTTTCTTTGTAATTAAAGTGTCAGCAGATGATACAAAGTGTTCCTATCCTAGGGGCAGGGAGGTTGGGAAATTTTTCAGCTCAACTTTCATAAGAATTTACACTACGACGTCGCATTTCCCTTCATTAGTGCTGGTGTTCGAACAGAACTTAAAATTTTGTAGTGTAGGAGAGTCTTGGACTGCAAAAATGCAGGCAAGAACTCACCTACGCCCGAGAGGCTCCGCAGTTCTCAATATTTCTCTAAATCCTCAAGCTTGGCTGACATAAGCATTTTAAGGATAGGATTACTATCTACCTTACAATACCATACAATGATAATATTTGCCATCGAGCACTTCCTATGTCTTATGCCTCAATTTTTTTCACATAATTTCTAGTGTAAAACCTCCAGGAAAAAAATATTTACAGCTTTGGCACCAATTATTCTTTAAAGAGGGCAAAACAGGAACTACACTAACCCGCAATGTCTGGGGACCGCCTAAATTCTGATTTATCTTACGGTCTATTCTGATTTTGAAGTAAGCTTTTCAAAACAGTCATCGAAGATAGAAATTTCCATGGAAAAATTTTTGGACACCTTATTCCACCCACTGAATAAATAATTTTTCCTGGGTATAGAAACAGTGAAACAGGGCAGGAAATTTCCAGTGAAGTTTGTAAAATTTTCAGCAGTTTTCCGAAAAGAACTCCTTTTTTCCTTGTATTGACATGGTGCCAAACAGAACAATCCTACCTCAGACAGTTATTTTTTCCAGAACTTTCAGGTCTGACTCCTGAAGAACCTAAAGTTGTCTCTCTGAGAACCGGAGATCCAAATTCCGCATCTTTTCTATAGAATCCTTGGCCCAATTAAAAAAAAGATGATATTGATTAAGACTTTTTTTTAGCACTGATTGGCATAATTATGGCACTATATAAAATAATGGCGCTAATTAAAAAAACGGCTAATTCCTAATTTTTGGTTTGTTTTCTAAATTTTTTTATTCAATGGTCGTTTGCATTTTAATCCACTAATATTATGGAAAGCGGAAAAAATGACACGAACCTTCTTAAATAAGACCCAAACAAACTTCCCCCAAAGTAAAACTTTTCCTGAAAAGTTCACCCCCCAGAAGCTTCCTTCCCAATGAAAATCCCCCACCCCTTATATTTATACCCATATATATATATATATATATATATATATATATATATATATATATATATATATATATATATATATATATATATATATATATATATATATATATATATATATATATATGTATATATATATATATATATATATATATATACATATATACATATATACAATTCTATAATTGTTTAGTTCATTCAGGTTTTTTGCAATGTGTTAATATTTGTGATTTGGTAAAATTTATAATATTTAGTTTACCTATTGTTGCTAAAAAGAGGGATACATTAACAGGATAAGCTTGTTTTGGTTTTACTGGGTTGTTTTACATTTGCTGTTTTTTTTTTTCTTTCATAGGCATGTATTTTGGGGGTGATACCTGACACGGGGATGCCATGGATATTCTGTGGTAGCCACAACACTGTGCTGGGTAGAGAATTTAAAGTGGCGAAACCCTATATAGGCCAGTGTATTCTCCTGATGAGCCCTTGTGTTGGGTGTTGCCTCTGAATTATTTGTCTATATTATTTTTTCTATTGTTTGGTAAATGACGACTTATACTTATTGACGACATGACTGCCTGTCCATGGATTATTCTTTATGGTTGATTGTGTATGGCTATGCTGTTTGACCTATGTGATTGTATGGATGAGTAGGGTTAAGGCCTCATTCCATTCAAGTGCTGGTCTATATTAATCACTAATTTAGGAAAACAGTCTTCCTTTTCTCCTTCGTCTCTCTCTTTTTTTTTCTTTTTTTTTTCTTTTTTTTTGTGTTTGTGCTGTTGCATTGGTGATTTCTCTTTTCATGATTTATATATATATATATATATATATATATATATATATATATATATATATATATATATATATATATATATATGTATATATATATATATATATATATATATATATATATATATATATATATATATATATATATATATATATATATATATATATATATGTATATATATATATATATGTATATATATATATATATATATATATATATATATATATATATATATATATATATATATATATATATATATATATATATATATATATATATATATATATATATATATATATATATATATATATATAAATATATATATGCATGTGTGTGCGTATACATAGATTTGTTGTATTTTTTCTTTCAGAAAGGTGAAGAGCTCAACGCAGATCATAGTTGTTCAGTTAGCAAGAAGGTCACTTCGCTTCCAACACCTGTTAAAACACTGAAAGGAAAGATTCTGGCGAATAGTTCAGATTTAATGGAAATTCGAAGTGGATACCCCCTTTGCACAATAGGAATCGTAAGTCATATTCCAGAGAATAAGCTGAATACTCTAGTGTCATATAAGAGGAACAAAAAATATAAAGGTATTTCGTATTCAGGGCTCAGTTGGTTTCCATTGTCACAAGATAGTGTCCCCCGTTTTGCCCCACAGGTGGAAGAACGAGCTTAAACTCCTTAGGGAAAATGAGAACGGGGGAGAAGAAGGTGCTTTCTTTTTTTTGGAGTTCTTATAACACTTTATTAGTTGTCAATGCCAAGCACTATCATACAGAACCCGTCTCTTGAAGGAGGGGTTCTATTTAATTTTTTAGTCTTTTCTTTATCATGGATACTAAAAGGAGATAGCCCAGAACACACGTAGCTTTTTTGGCGTCGATTTACCAAATTGGCAACAATTTTAGCTTGAAAACGTTTCTAGTTTTCGGCTGCCGATTTCCAAAAAAGGTGCCGAATTTAATCATGATCATAAAAAAAGTCCTCAGTCGATTTTTTCTCTTCAGCAAGAAAAGCAAAAGAACTAAACAATAATAATCAAATATTTAATAGTAAAAGAAATTGATAATTTAATAATAAGATAATTTAAAGTTTAATATTTTTTTAATGACATACAAATTTATACAGAATGCAAGTTTTAATGATAAAAGAACTTAATAATAATAATAGTAAAAGAACTAAATAATAAGTTGAGGTTAATCATGCAACTAATAGTAACCTGAAGTTGACTAATGGTGTCCATGATGTTGAGTTTTGAAAATCTTGCACAAATAGCATACTTTTTGTACCGCTATTCTTTTCCCGCTGAGCTGCTGACATCGGTTCACGTAAAAGCTACTTGTGTCGGGCCCTTATCAGTTGACTTCCAAATTTCTGGGACTTGAGAATTAAGACCATTGATCTTGAAGCATGAGCCATGGGTCAAAAAATACCAGACCCCCCATTTCCTTTTAGTCTAAAAGATGTAATGAAACCCAAGGGTTTCATTCTTAGGTAATTTAGTTCTATAGATTCTACCTAATTGTGAAGGATGAAATTTTTCGTAATCGGTAAACTTGAAGAAAAAACTTAAATTATTAAACGAAAAATCAAAGGTAAGTAAAGGTCCCAACAAATAGAGTAAAAAACGAAAACTCAGTTAAACAACTATAAAAAAATAATCTTGGTCCTCTCAAAAAAAAAAAAAAAAAAAAAAAAAAAAAAAAAAAAAAAAAAAAAAAAAAAAAAAAAAAAAAAAAAAAAAAAAAAAAATGGAGGGCTACTGCTAAGAAAATGTGAAACATATTTTCAAACATAGATTTTATTTTTTTTTTGAAGATTTTTTATTGAATAGAAATTGCTTACAGTCATTCCAATCATCTAGTGATTTTAAGATTCTGCAACAAACCACAAGCGAAAAATAGGACCCTAATGACAGGGGCACCAATTAAGAAGCAGAGGTGCAATTACCTCCTTGCAATTACCCCCGCCCCCCCCCCCTTTTTTTGGGTTTTTGAGTCATTATAATTGAAAAAAAAAAATCCCTCTCTCTAGATTTCGAAAGATGCCTTTTTTGTATCTTCATTTTAAAAACCGAAGAAAATTCTTTGCACCTCCTCCATACATTTTCGTACGTTAGCACCTCCACCTGATTAGTCCATCTTTGGTGACCAAGACTTCGGACCAGGATTTTGTTTTATCGAAACATATCTTTTTATACCTGATTTTCATCTGCATTTTCTTTTTTATTTACGTCAAAATAATACTTTTATCGATTTTAATATATAACAATAATAATAAAAATAGCAATAATAATTAATTTTTACGTAGTAAGGAGCGACCCGGCTTAATAGTAACCAAAACTCTAAAAAATGGAATTTAATACCAATAGCTACATAAAAAAAATCGCATTTTAATGCTGATTTCAAATATATAACTTTCATCAAGATTAGTCTGACCTATCAAAAGTTACGAGCCTGAGAAAATTGGCTTCATTTTAGAAAATAGGGGGAAACACCCCCATAAAAGTCATACAATCTTAACGAAAATCACACCATCAGATTCACCGTATCAGAGAACCTTATTGTAGAAGTTTCAAGCTCCTATCTACAAAAATGTGGAATTTCGCATTTTTTGCCAGAAGACAAATCACGGATGTGTGTTGGTTTGTTTTTTTGTTTTTTTTCCCCAGGGGTGATCGCATTGACCCAGTCGTCCTAAAATGTTGCGGGAGGGCTCATTCTAACGGAAATTAAAAGATCTAGTGCCCTTTTTAAGTGACCAAAAAAATTGGAGGGCACCTAGGCCCCCTTCCACGCTCTTTTTTCCCCAAAAGTCACCGGATCAAAAATCTGAGATAGCCATTTTACTCAACGTAGTCAAAAAACCTAATAACTATGTCTTTGGGGACGACTTACTACCCTGCAGTCTCCCTGGGAGGGGTTGCAAGTTACAAACTTTGACCTGTGTTTACATATAGTAATGGTTACTGGGAAGTGTACGGACGTTTTCAGGGGAATTTTTTTGGTTTGGGAGGGAGAGTTGAGGTGGGGGGGGGGGGTACGCAGGAGGATCTTTCCATGGAAAAACTTCTCATTGGGGAAAAGACTTTCAATGAAGGGGGCGCAGGATTTTTTGCATTATTTAGAAAAACAAGGAAAAAATAAATATGAGAAGTTTTTTTCTACTGAAAGTGAGGAGCAGCATTAAAACTTAAAACGAGGAGAAATTATTGCGCATATGAGGGGTTTACCTCCTCGTAATACCTCGCTCTTTACGCGAAAGTATTTTTAGTAATTTCAACTATTTATTCTACGGCCTTTGTGATTCAAGGGTCATTCTTAAGGAATTGGGACAGAATTTAAGCTTTAGTGTAAAGAGCAAGGTATCGACGAGGGGTGAACTCCCTCATATACGCAATAAAAATATACGAATATAGAAGTTCGTTACGTAAGTTAATTCGTAAATTACGTATATTTTTTACTAATGAAAATGTTCGTAAAACAATTAAAAGTTCTAGTTGCCTTTTTAAGTAATCAAAAAATTAGAGGGCAGCTAGGCTTCCTCCCTCTCTCCTTTTTTCTCAAAATCTTGCGATTAAAACTATGAGAAAGCCATTTAGCCAAAAAGAAAATTAATATGCAAATTTCGTTTTAATTATTTATGCGCGGAGAGCCAAGATCAAAACATGCATGAATTAAAAAACGTCCAGAAATTAAATGAAAAAAACACGTTTTTTTAAATGAAAGTAAGGAGCGACATTAAAACTTAAAACGAACAGAAATTACTCCGTATATGAAAGGGGCTTTTCTTCCTCAACACCCCGCTCTTTACGCTAAAGTTTTTTCCTTTTTAAAAAAGTAGAGTTAAGAGAAACAGTCAAACTTTAGCGTACAGAGGGAGGCGGTGAGGAAGAAAAGCCCCTTTCATATACGGAGTAATTTCTGTTCGTTTTAAGTTTTAATGTCGCTCCTTACTTTCATTAAAAAAAACTTGTTTTTTTTATTTAATATTTAACAAAAAAAGAAAACATAACCTTACATCATTTCTAGGACACGGGAACTACCAGTTTACCCAATCGTATATAAAAGATATGTTCATATGAAAGGTTCAGTTGATGGATTTCTTATTTGTATTTCTTCGCGTTGGAGGCACTGATCAAAGCCTGATTCAGGAATTAGATCTCTTTGTCTATTTTATCAGCAGTCCATTTATTATTGTGAAAATTTTAGATTTTGGTCGTTCATTTTAAATCATTACATTTGATTGAAATGTCAATTTTTAGGTATGTAACCAGTAAAATGATATTTAAGACAGATTTTGGAATTTAGTCGTTTACTGGCGATTACTCTGAAAAAGAAATTTGCTAAATTAACTATAAAATAATCACAATATTCAAGAATACTTTTGCTGCGTACAATTTAAATTCATGAACAGATGAAGGAAACAAAAGAGAGAGAAATTAAGAGAGAGAGAGAAAGAGGATAAGTTATTAATTACCGAAAGCCTTGATATAATAATCAACTCTCCGGAATCAATTTTTTTTACGCTATTTTTCTTCTTAGATAACGCTCGATAGTACAGTTGGTCCAATCAAAACTGACATGTGGCTTTTGAAAAACGGTTCTCTCGTTTTTGCAAGATTTGACACTTCTAAACTTTACAACACTTACTGCATCGATTTTTTGAAAACTGACGGTAAGCCATCTAAGGTAAGAAGAATTTAATTTTTCATTTTGTTAGTCATTTTATGGGTAGGTCACCTTTATGGGTCTCTTATGGGTAAATATTTCAAGGCAAACATTTTTTATTGCTTTAGCACCTTCCCAATGCAAACATAGTAAAAAATTGCTCTTGCTAAGGAGCTGGATGGATAAAGCATATTTCAAGCTCAGAAACGGCGATACTTACTCATTTTGGCCAAATTTTTGTCATTTACTTAGACTTACTTAGGTCTCTTCACGTCCAGAAATACATAAAGCAACAACAGTAGACCTTATGTTCTGTCGATCGTGAGCCAGGGGCCAGATATTGTACAAGGTAGCATATGAGACTTGTCTCTTTCTCCAAGGACCAAACTAGTGTGTGCGCTGTCTTCCCCTCCTTCGAACACCGGATGGGGTCCAATACCATAAATGGTGCGGGAGGCGTACTTCATTCATGCAGACTATGTGCTCTCCCTATCTACATCTCCTAAGTCTGATTTAATAATAATAATTATAATTTATTTATCACCCACTTCACAAAACAGAGGTTAAGTGGAGTAAAATACAAAAGAAAAACAGCAAAAGTAATACAAAAGAAACAAATTTAATCACATACAAAAAAAAGACGGATAAGACGATGAAAACATCCTAGCCTATAAAGCGCTTCAATAACTAGCTTCGCAGATAATTTTTCGAAAGCACCAGTAATATCTGTCGCACAATACTTTTTAACCAGTTTTGTATTCTGGTAAGACCGAGGCAGATATAAAGGAAATTTGCAGTACCTGTAATAATTTATGCGAATACGTTTTAGATCACCAGTCAACAGAAGTGGCGTAATACTAGAACAGAAGAGCACAGAATGATCACAAAAATTTGAGTAAAGCCGATTTAGCGCTCTTCTCATATAGTGTCCACGATTTGCTACAATCTTAGAGTAACCGAGCCTCAGCTTATCGCTAATATCTTTGACAGCACGAGACCGGAGAGCATTCATAGAATCGCACGAGACCGGAAGCCAACGAAACGATTTAACACGAGAAACACTAAAATCACCGCAGTATAGTGATTTTGAACAATTATTACCGTTGAAAGCAAGAAACTCGCACTTGTCAATATTTAGGTACAGGCCGATATCCCGGAAAGCAGAAGTAACTGACTTCACTGAACGGGCAAGACCAGACTCAGCTTGACTAATCAGAAGAAGGTCATCCGCATAAGTCAGATATGAGATATCAGATGGTCCTAGTAGGCACGTAGTCGATATTTTTGATAATACATTTTCAATACAAGCATTAAAAATATACGGCGAAAGAACTCCCCCTTGTCTTACACCGCAATGAACAGGGATATGACCAAAATAAGAATTATCTAATGACTTAAGGCGAAGGTAAGAATGGGAGTACCAAAAACAAAGCACGTGAATTACCGACGGATTTACTCCTCTCTGGCATAATACTGTCCATGCTTGAGTATGACAGACACTGTCAAATGCTTTAGACAAGTCTAGGGTTGCGAAATTAAGTACGCGACGAGTGCGATGGGCATCTTTTAATAAAGAAGTCAAAGCGCGGTGAGCATGCTGACAGCCTAGCCCAGATCTAAAACCAAATTGATTATCATCATTTAGAGCAAGCTTAGTGATATAAGGTAGTAGGAGGTGTTCGAAAAGCTTGCTAAGAGTACAAGCTACTGTTATGGGCCTATAAGAACTACAAGAAACCGGATCTTTTCCTTTTTTTAGAAGTGACATAACGCTACCGCATAAGAACGAGTCGGGCATACACGATCTACTCAAACACATTTGAAAAAACAGTTGGAGATGAGATACCAGTTCAAAAGAATTCGGAACAAGATTCAAAACACTAATCCCATCAATATCCAAAGATTTTGATTTTAAACCCTTAATACCTTTAACAATAGCCCACTTTTCAACTGGAATCACATGTCTCTGACATAAACGTGACGGCAAATTTTTTTCGAGCAAACATGAGAAACGCTTATGCACTGCATAATTAACTTTCGATTTTTGAATAATGTTTGATCCAAGATAGACGAGATGTAATATCACTAGATCTTGCATCCAGAAACTTGGCAGAATTTATTACTTTTCGCCACTCACTATTACTTTTCGGAAAAGTTTCACCGGAGTAACGAACGGCACGAAGATGACGTTTATATTCGAGTTTCGTCTTTTGTTTTAGATTAAACAAAAAAAAAGTTTTTAAATGAAAGTAGGGAACGACATTAAAACATAAAACGAACAGAAATTACTCCGTATATGAAAGGGGTTTTTCCTCCTCAACGCCCCGCTCTTTACGCTAAAGTTTGACTCTTTCTCTTAGCTCTACATTTTAAAACATGTAAAAACAGGTTCTTTTTTTAGAGTTTCGGTTACTATTGAGCCGCGTTGCTCCTTACTACAGTTCGTTACCACGAACTGTTTGATCAAACACAGTACCCTGAGAAGGTCGACCAGAGGCAAACCAGATTCTTAACCAGAATTCGGCCTTATTCTTGACTTTTTTCAGCAAAGGATCACACTTCCAAATTGGTTTTTGGGTATTCCGCCTGACATGAATCAGCGGGATGGCCACCTCTTCAGCTTGCTTCATACATAAGATAATGTCACGATAATAGCGATACAAATCAGCACGAGCATTGTCAATAATAGGGTAGGCATTTGTGCAAAGAAGATGGAAAGGGACACGTACGGTGGACAGTAGAATTCCAAGTGTAGCAAGGTAAAGAGGCATGTTCGCACTAGACCAATCACGTTTTTCAAACCACTTATGCGACATTGAGGGTTGGTTCGAATATATGTCAGAAGTAACCATAATATCAAAATACAGAGGTAAATGATCATAATCTCTCTCATCTTCATCAACAGGTACTGCTGAAGTTTGTAATGAACGATAGCAGATACAGTGGTATCTTTTCAATACTTGTCCTTATCCGGGTATTTGCCACTCTATCGGTCCAGTGGATTTACGTCAACAATTGTTTTTGAAGCTAAGCAATCATTTTAAACGCTTTTAAGCTGCTAGTTTTACGTGTGACAAAAAAAAATATATGTGGTGTTCAATAATAAAGTAAATACCTTCTGAGACCATACTGGCTATGCATGTCATATGAAACCAACAAATGAAATAATAAATGAAAAGAAAAAAATCAAATAGGTGAAAACGAAGATTTTGGCAGCCAGTAGCAAAACATGAAGACAAAAATCAAGCAAATATTTTGACAAGGACCTCCGCCAAATCGTCTTCAGAGCTAAAAAAAAAAAAAAACGAAAGAGGAAAGAATAAAAAAACGACAACGAAACCTAACCTTCTGAAGTGGAATTTGCTCGAGGATAAAAGACACTCAAGACACTCTTTCTTTTTTTTGAGCACTGAGGACGACTTGGGGGAGGTGCTTATCGAAATATTTGCTTGATTTTCGTCTTCATATTTTGCTACTGGCTGACAAAATTCTCGTTTTTTTCTCCTGTTTGATTTTTCTCTTTTCATTTATTATTTCCTTTCTTGGTTTCATAAATCAACATTAAAGTAGGTGAATGTATAAGCCAGGAAGGTGTGGGTCACTCCTCTCGACCCCTGTCCTTTGTGTAAAAGTCCTTTCCTGGAAGAACTAGTAAGTGCAAATCATTCTTTGTCACTCAGTATTGTTTTGTGAAAAAAAAAGTGAAAAACAGTCCATAGGCATATTACAATCAATTTCTTTTGTTATGAAACAGTTCGTGGCAACGAACTGTAGTGAGGAGCGACCCGGCTCAATAGTAACCGAAACTCTAAAAAATAGAATTTTGATTCCAATAGTAACATCAAAAGAATCGAAATTTAATGCTGATTTTAAACATATAAGTTTCATCAACATTAGTATTACCCATCAAAAGTTACGAGCCTGAGAAAATTTGCTTCATTTTAGAAAATAGGTGGAAAGACCCCCTAAAAATCATAAAATCTTAACGAAAGTCACGCCATCAGATTCAGCGTATCAGAAAACCTTATTGTAGAAGTTTCAAGCTCCTATCTACAAAAATGTGGAATTTCGCCTTTTTTGCCAGAAGCCAGATCACGGATGCGTGTTTATTTGTTGTTGTTTTTTCCAGGGGTGATCGTATCGACTCAGTGGTCCTAGAATGTCGCAAGAGGGCTCATTCTAACAGAAATTAAAAGTTCTAATGCCGTTTTTAAGTTACCAAAAAATTGGAGGGCACCTAGGCTCCCTCTCACCCTCATTCTTTTGGGGACCACTTACTCCCCCGCAGTCCCCGTGGGAGGGGCTGCAAGTTACAAACTTTGACCTGTGTTTACATATAGTAATGGTCTCTGGGAAGTGTACAGACATTTTCAGGGGGATTTTTTTGGTTTAAGGGGGAGGAGAGTTGAGGGGGGGGGGTTACATGGGAGGATATTTCCATGGAGGAACTTCTCGTGGGGGAAGAGAATTCCAATGAAGGGGGCGCAGGATTTTCTAGCATTATTTGAAAAAAAAACAATAAAAAAACAAATATGAAAAGTTTTTTTCTACTGAAAGTAAGGAGCACCATTAATACTTAATACGAACAAAAATTATTACGCATATGAGGGATTTACCTCCTGGTAATACCTCACTCTTAACGGTAAAGTATGTTTTAGTAATTTTAACTATTTATTTTACGGCCTTTGTGATTCAGAGGTCATTTTTAAGGAATTGGGACAAATTTAAGCTTTAGTGTAAAGAGCAAGGTATCGACGAGGGATGAGCCCCCTCATATACGCAATAAAACATGCGAATATAGAAGTTTGTTGCGTAAGTTAATTCGTAAGTTACGTATATTTTTTACTGATGAACACGTTCGTAAAAAATTAAAAGTTCTAGTTGCCTTTTTAAGTAATCAAAAATTGGGAGGGCAACTAGGCCTCCTCCCTCGCTCCTTTTTTCTCAAAACCTTCCAATTAAAACTATGAGAAAGCCATTTAGCCAAAAGAAAATTATTATGCAAATTTCGTTTTAATTATTTATGTGCGGAGAGCCAAGATGAAAACATGCATTAATTCAGAAATTAAATAAAAAACAAGTTTTTTTAAATGAAAGTAAGGAGCAACATTAAAACTTAAAACGAATAGAAATTACTCCGTATATGAAAGGGACTTTTCCTCCTCAACGCCCCGCTCTTTACGCTAAAGTTTTTTACTGTTTAAAAAAGTAGAGTTAAGTGAAAGAGTCAAACTTTAGCGCAAAGAGCGGGGCGTTGAGGAGGAAAAGCCCCTTTCATATACGGAGTAATTTCTGTTTGTTCTAAGTTTTAATGTTGCTCCTTACTTTCATTTAAAAAAACTTTTTTTTATTTAATATGTTTAATAAGGGCACTATAAAATATAAATATCGCTTAGAATGAGCTCAGATCTGTTAGGTTTCCTGGCTTAAGTTTCATCAGGATGACATTCCTCTTTGGGATTATCCCATTTTATAAAGCAACACAAATACTCTTACGGTAATAAGCTTTGTTTGGGTACCTTTAGAATTGAAGAATTTTGCATATTTGGAACCAGCATAAAGAGCAGATTCCGTTGATGCATATATGTGTCATCAAATTTCAGATTTTTAGCGTTTCTCATGAACAGGATTCCACCTTTACTTACCGGATTGGCTGGTCGTATAGATATGTCACCTAGAACGAAAGGGCTGGGGGCCCTCATGGGGCTCATGCTGAAGTCTAAAATATCAATTTTTCAATGATTTTTCAAACGGTTTCTACATTTTCCCGTTTTTGGCGGCATTTTTGGTAACCCAAAAATAAATCAAAAACAAATACCTATTGCACGAGCAAAGGTAAATAGGTTTGAATTAAAATGAAACTTGAATCGTAGTGAAGTCCTCTAGTGCCCAACTATACATGTTTTATTGTGAATGGCACATCCTATGTACCAGACTCATGCCAAGGGATAAAATTTAGATAAAAATTTATAACTTTGATTTATAGGTAATTGCCCTGGTCTGTGCCATGGAAGATATGTTCAAATCTGCCCCAAGAGGTCACCATGAAACACTCGCTGTTGTGCTTGTAATATCTTCCTTATTTTATGGCATCACTATCATCGTTCATCTTCTTCTCCCTGAGCTGAGAAACCTCCATGGATACACAGTCATGTTCCAGTCTTTATGTTTAATGGTCCAATTCATCATAATGTCCCAACTTAAGCTTGATGAAAACAGTACGGGTTCTTGTACTAAATCAGGTAAATGTCTTTTGAAACAATAACTGTATCTTCAGTTTCTAGCACACAATTTCAACCTGTAAATAACATATTTGAGCAACAGTATTTAGAATACGCCAAAACACGTAAGATTTCCTGAGTGAAGGGGGTGAAACCATTGAAATAAAGATAGCCCACGCAAGATAAAATTTCAAATATTAATCCTAAGATTTTAACCCATAAAAATTAACTCTTTCTTGTTTGGAAAAAATACCAACAAGAGCAGCTCGTAGAGGAAATTAGTGTTCAAATTCATTTATCAGAATGACTTCAATTAGAAACTAAATCCCAAAAATTTCCTGGGGGATTATTGGCCTGGCTTGCATCTTAGAGGTGGACTACCCCTTTTCTAGCAAAAAAAAATTGGTCTGGTAACTGTCTTTTAGATAAAGATTGTCTTCTCAATTTTTCTAAGACTATTTTTCCTTAGAAATGGAATATCCGAATAATAGTGCTTAGAACCCACTAGCACATTCGGAAATCGTTGAACGACGTGGGGATGAAGTTATTTAGATAATTATAAGAAAAATACCCCAGATCCCGGTAAAGTCGAAAAAAGAGGCCGTGAAATGAACTTTCTTCAGATTTTGAAAATATGTTGGTTTCAAGCTTGAAGTTCATTTATTGTTAAAAAATCAATCAGAAACTGCTTAAAAAAAATATAACAGACTTAAGTGGCCCAGTATGCATCGTAAGAGTGGGCTATCCCTTCTATGATAAATTATTATTAATTAAATAATTTTCTTTCAAAAAATCAGTGTCAAATGTCTGACCTGCAGGCCATGAATTGGCTCAGAGGATTTAGATTTGGCCATCCAGTAGAAGGAATGAGACTAAAGGTAAATATAGATAAGGAATAAGGTGTTTATTACTTAGAATATAAAATATAGTAGAGGTAAATATACATAAATAGTAGTAGTAGAGACAATAGAAAAATAGATGATGAAGCGTAAAAACGTTAAATTTGGCAGCGTCAAATATGACAAAAACGACATCACCAAATCGGGTCAAATTTACCTTTTATGTATAAAAAACAGGCTAAAAAAAAAAAAAAAAAAAAAAAAAAAAAAAAAAAAAAAAAAAAAAAAAAAAAAAAAAAAAAAAATCAAACTTAGCAGCGCAAATATACTTAGCTTATGCAACTAAGTATTTTTTTATCAACTTACATTAAAATAGCTCTGTATTCGGGTTTGGAACGATCTGCTGACTCATTCTAACAATAACAATTCCATTGAGATTTTCAAACACTTACAGCTTCTCTTTTTCCTCACAGGTGACACATAATTTTTAATTTTAAGATTTAGCAGTGTTTTTTCCTATATAACAAAACACACTAAAATGTGTTCTGAAAATTAAAAAAGTTAAAAGAAAGTTTTTGGGTCATATTCACGGACATTTCTAATTTTATTAAAAAAAGTGTTTAGGAAAGGACTAAGGAAATAGTACTTAATTAATATATTTGGTTAATTTTAGCGCCTTCTATCCAAAGCCCTACCATTGAGAATATAATGACGTAAAATTCATCTAACAAATCTCATTTTAGTCTTTTTTTAGGTGTCGTAATTGCTGTGATAGGATATTACTTATTTGAAGCAGCATTCGTATGGCTGGCAATAATGGGCTTTGATGTATACATAGCTTTAAGGTAAATAACATTTTAGCTACTCTCAATAAGTTACGAGACCAAACTTTCTTATTATAATTTTTGTTTAACTTACTAATATAAACATGATATATTTAAGCATTAAAACCAAAGACTGGTGTAATCTCACTGAAGACCCTTTACTTTAAATCCTCCTGTACCGCAACAGCAATTTAAGAAATCCTCCAGTCTTCCCGCATGTACACCGTTGTTCAAAGAGCTTTCCATTGGTTTTGGATCGTTGTGTGAATGTTGCACAAGGTGCAACGAAAGGTGTTCCTTGGTAGACCTCCACCGCAGATTCTTTGAGGTTGCCCTTCCAAGATCTGTCTCATGATCATATCGCCTTTCATACCAATCACGTGCCCTAGGAGTCACCGCAAAAGCCCTGAATGTAAGATTGGTGTAATTTTCTTTTCTTTAATCAAACGTACTTTAATAAGAGTTTTACATCTATTTTGATTTCCAGATATCTCTCTTGTTAAAATTTTTTGCTTATTAATCACAGCTATGCCTACCTTTGGATGTTCTATACATATTAGTTTGGCTATTTTTCCTTGGTAGTATACAGTCATACTACGGCAATCCCTCATTCAAGAGCACTCCTTTGGTGTACCAGTAAAAAGGATCTGGGTTCACAAAAGCGGTCAACAGGCATGGTGGTCATTTCTAAAATGTCGCCCCCAAACAATATCGCTATTCTGGACCGATGTACTTGCGAAATGTCTGTGCACATGAGCCAGAAATTAGAAACGGTGTCAGAAATCCCAAAAGAACCATTGAAAGGGGAAAGGGTACCTTATGCCTTTAGTCAAAGTATCAATAACAACCGCTGACATCCAATAAATACGCTGAAATCCAATATTATGCTATTAATCTATTAAATTAAGAATTTTTTTTTATGTGCTATATTACTGAAATTTTGAGATAGTCATTTTTTCATAAGCAATCAAAAGATCACACATCCAAGATCCTTTTGGGTTGACTCAACCTCCCAGAGTCTGGGAACCAAGGTTGTAAGTTATGCCCTGGGGTATATAAGCTTTTTATGGAAGGTGAGGTTATTCGAACTTTATTACATGTTCATTTAATTAGAAATGCATAGTTCTATTTCCCATGTAAGATTCAAAATTTATGTACGGCAACTAGCCCCCCTCCCTTCACAACCTATTTTCCCAAACATGTCCAATAAAAATTGTGAGATAGCCATCTTTTTCACAAAAGTTCAAGGAACAAATAACAATGGCTTCAAGTGGACACAACCCTTCAGAGCCCTGGTGCATGGGTTGTAAGTTATGCCCCTGGCATATAAGATTCTCATGGAACAGATGGTCGTATAAACTCTGGATCGGACGGGGCGCATTCAATTGGCAGTCAGAAGATATAGTGGTCTTTTTAAGCCTCAAAAGTGAAAGGAAGACTACCAGCCTCCCCCCACAATCCAACACATACAATCAAAATTTTAAGAGAACTATTTCCTTCAGAATTATTGAAAGGTCCAGTAATTGTATCTTTGGGGATGTCAACCTCCCCACATTGTCAACTTATATTATGTCAACTTGTATTATTAACTTAGACCTTCAAGGGTAAGTTGTAGGGGATGTTGAAGTAGCCAGAAGGCACTATATGCATACTTTCAATGCTACCACTCCAGTTAATGCAGGTAATACCGCTAAAGTTATTAAAATGAAACTCTTAGAGAACACTTTGGAGTTTCAGTTAAGGGACAAAACTGTATGCATTCAGGTTTTCAAAAGGGCATATAAGTAATATCATAAGCAGCACCGCTCTATAATAGATAGAAATATCATTGAAACTTTGAAAGAAGCTAACTCAACTCAAAACTGGAAATTCTGGTGCTTTTTTTACGAGTTCCAAGAGATTGGAGGGCAAGCAGCCCTTTTCTCAAGCCCATTCATTTTCCAAACGCATCCAGTCAAAACTTTTAGACAGCCATTTTGTTCAGCATAGTAGAGCAGTCAAGCAACTATGTCTTTTGGGATATTAGGCATGCCAACCCCTCACAGCTTTGCAATTGGACCATTATGCTTTAAAACAAAATGTTGCTTTAAAATAATTCAAAAGACACTGTGTTTATGGTTGCCAATAAGATACCTCAGTAATATATCGAGAATAACTGGGGGTTTTAGGTCGAAATTTTTAGGGATACTACTATTATTACCTCTGCTCTTACAATTTAAATAAATAAAAAGAGTGTAAGTGTATCCAGGTTGTCAAACAGCATAGATAGAATCTTTTAGGAATGATATTAAGTTCTATATTTTCAGGTCAACTTCAGAAGCTATAAAATTAAATTAAAAAGTACTGTTTATGTCAGGATTAAAAATTGTTGAAAAAGATTCTCCAATATAAAAATAGCAGCCCATACTATGGATTCTTGTAAAAAAAAAAAATATGAAAAGATGTAAAATATTATTTTTTTTCACA